>NC_133125.1:179741575-179965922 GCF_048418815.1 Hemitrygon akajei
ACATCCACGGAATCTCCCGTTCGCTCCCGTAACTATGGGATCCGTAATCACTACTGAACCCTTCTCCCGAACTCTCCCTTCTGAGCCACAGAACCAGACTCAGTCCCAGAGACACGGCGAGGGTCCTTTCTGGTGGATCCCGCCTTCTTCAGGAACTGCTTCTCGAAAGTGATCTCGATGGTAGGGAGGGTAGTGCCCGTGATCGAGCCGGCTCTGCAATCTCTTTCGATTCTGTGTGTTGGAGATTCCATACATCTACAGAAATCTGCAAGAGTCTTAACACCACTACTGATAATGCCAGTGACAAACTGCAAGGTTTTGCCGATGCCACATGCAAACCACACATTTCCGTATTGCCCACGCCGCCCCCTTCCAACCTCACGAATTAATCTCAGGTCCCCAGGATCACGTCGTTCGCTCCTCTTATGGGAACCATTTGCTAGACAGTGGGAAGGGATTAATGTGGAGCAGCACTGCCACCTGGTGTCTGTACAGAGTATGGCCCCGTTCCACCGTCAGCTCAAAATGTCATGTCAAATTTATTGCGTTTAACTATATACATGTATATATAAAGTACATAATCATATAATATATAGGGGAAGGAGACTTTTCTCCAAACCAGGGTGTAAAAGGACAGTAGAACACATAACGCACAATAATTTGTAAAGGTAAGGATAATATCTACAGATGAATCACACGTAAATAACAAACTAAGTGAATAAATGAAGTACTGTGAGTTTCAGAACAAGTTAACCAGTGACACTTTGAATGCAATGTGGCAGGGAGTTCAGAAGCCTAATGGCCTGAAGGCAGAAGCTGTATCCCACCCTGACCATTCTTGTTTTTATGCATTGAAGTCTCCTGCCTCATGGTAAAATGTCTCCTTCTCTTTCAATATTTTTAGTAATATTATATAAATTGCATGGATATAAACACAAAGTTCATAAGGATACAAGTAATACGAATTACATTACATTTTAATCACAGTAGTGTGATCACAGTATCCCATATTTCAAATCAATCATGTAGAACAAAAAGATTGAATTATGAAATGAAGTAAAGTAGAATAAATGTCAAAGAGAATGGGGAATGGCCGAGGAATTCAGGAGAAACGGCATTACCCGGAGACAGAAGGCTGCTTTTACATGGGGGGGGGGGGGCTCAGAGCAAACCCTCTGATACAATTATTGTGGAAGAAAAACAAGTGTCGACCATTTGAGCTCAAAAGACAAGAGTTTATGTTGCAACTTTATAAAACTCTGGTGAGGCCACATCTGGAGTATTTACAAAGTTCTGGTCACCGCATTATAGGAGGGATGTTGAGGTATTGGAGAGGGTGCAGAAGAGGTTTACCAGGATTCTGCCTGGTTTAGAAGGCATGTTCTATCACGACAGGCTGGATAAACTTGGGCTGTTTTCTCTGGAGCCTGAGGGAAGATCTGATAGAGGTGTATAAGATTTTGAGAGGCATAGACAGAATAGACAGAGAGTATATGTTTCCCAGAATTGACATGTCTGACATCAGAGGGCATGCATTGAGAGCGAGAGGGGGTCGGTTCAAGAGGATGTGAGGGGTAAGTTTTTTACTCAGAGAGTTGTGGACACATGGAATGCGCTCCCTGTTATGTTGATCGAGGCAAATAGAGGCTTTTAAGAGATGTTTGCATAGGCACATGGATATAAGGAGGATGGAGGGATAAGGACAAGGTGTAGGCTGGAGGGATTAGTGTTTGGGCGTGTTTGATTTGCTTTCTAGCTGGTTTGGCACAACACTGTGGGCAGAATGGCCTGTTCCTGGGCTGTACTCGTCAATGTTCAATTTGGCCCCTCAGTCCTGACAGCCATCTTTGCATCTTTGAAACGGTACCGCAGCATAAAAGCCAGGACCAAGAGGCTCCGGTACAGTTTCTTCCCCCGGGACGTCATACTGACGAACTCACGCTGATTTTACTGTACTCCATATTACATTGACTCTTCTATTTATTACAAATTACTATAATTGCACATTGCACATTTAGACAGAGATGTAACACAAAGTTTTTTACTCCTCATGTATGTGAATGATGTAAGAAATAAAGTCAATTCAACGCCTGAGTCGAGAACAAAGAAGCTAACCAGTAAATCATTACGGACACCGGCCATCATGCAAACTCCCTTCCAGACAGTGCCATCGGGCTATTAAAACAAAGCTATGCCATGTTAAAAGTTTCTCCCACTATACAGTTAACCTGCTCATCCATTCTCATTAACTTCCACACCTCCTCTGTCTATTACCCCCCTCACTGCACTGCACTGTAAAGACTTTCAACCACTTTCTATCATCCTGTTTACATTGTAAATGCAAGCTGGCATTTATGTATTTACACACATTTTACTTCATATTCATATTTAACTTCTAACTTTATTGTTTATTGTGTACAGTTCTGGTCACCAAATTATAGGAAAGATGTCAACAAGATAGAGAGAGTACAGAGGAGATTTACTAGAATGTTACCTGGGTTTTAGCACCTAAGTTACAGAGAAAGGTTGAACAAGTTAGGTCTTTATTCTTTGGAGCGTAGAAGGTTGAGGGGGGATGATAGAGGTATTTAAAATAATGAGGGGGATAGATAGAGTTGACGTGGATAGGCTTTTTTTCCATTGAGAGCAGGGGAGATTCAAACAAGAGGATATGAGTTGAGATTTAGGGGGCAAAAGTTTAAAGGTAACACTAGGGGGAATTTCTTTACTCAGAGAGTGGTAGCTGTGTGGAATGAGCTTCCAGTAGAAGTGGTAGAGGCAGGTTCGATTTTGTCATTTAAAGTAAAATTGGATAGGTATATGGACAGGAATGGAATGGAGGGTTGTGGGCTGAGTGCGGGTCGGTGGGACTAGGTGAGAGTAAGCATTCGGCATGGACTAGAAGGGCCGACATGGCCTGTTTCCGTGCTGTGATTGTTATATGGTTATATGATATATGGTTACTGTATCTCAATACTCTGTTGTAAGGATATAATCTGTATCGAAGACAAGCAAAACAAAGTTTCATGTTACAACAAATCAATTGCCAATATATGCAGCCTTTTTCAAACTTTTTTCCCTGGAGAAACCCTTGAAGTAATTTTCAGGTGTCAGGGAAACAGTATGTTGGACAGACAATAATTGAAAAAACTTTTGTATAGAAATAACCTGTATAGAAGACATGAAAAACAAAGCTTAATGTAATAATAATCAATTGCAAATATACGTTAGAGACACAACAGCAACCTGGTCTCAGAATTTCAGCTAAAATTTACTCACCTCTTCAAAAGGGCTTGAATATCCTGAAGCGAAAGAGAGAGTAGAATTGAGTGAAACTGTAGCTGCAAATCTCTGGAAGGAATCACGGCAAGGGCTGGAGTACGAAGGCTAAACACTCACCCAGAGGCTCAGAATAATTTGATTGTTTTTCATGTTTCACCTTTTCCTGAATTAGCAGTCGAGGATTGAATGTTGTTCCACAGCCAGACCCTTCATTCTGAGGTTACTTCTCTAAATCCTCCAAAATTCTCTTCTCCTCTGCTCAAGAACTTCAACCATTCAGTTCCTGAAGCAATCTGCAAACCCAAACACGAGGAAATCTGCAGATGCTGGAAATTCAAGCAACACACACAAAATGCTGGTGGAACACAGCAGGCCGGGCAGTATCTATAGGAGAAGCACTGTCGACGTTTTGGGCCGAGACCCTTCGTCAGGACAGGCAAAACCCAAATCAGTTTAGCATCACCGTCACCACTTTGATCTCTTGCACTAAAATGGTCTTCGTTGTAGTTATATTCTTCCTCATAAAAGCTGTGAATATTTTATTTTTAAATTGTGTTTATGGTGGAGCCACTGTCTAGGATCAGAAAGAGCTGCATCGCACTCGTCCTGCCGAAGAGTCTCGGCCTGAAACGGCGACTGGACTTTTTTCCATAGATGTTGCCTGGCCTGCTGAGCTCCTGCTGAATTTTGTGTGTGTCGCTCGGATTTCCTGCATTTGCAGATTTTCTCTTGTTTGTCAGAAAAAGCTGCCGAAGGTTGCTGACTCCGGCAGTTCTATCAGGAGCACTCGCCTCCCCAGCACTGAGGACATCTTCAAAAGGTGGTGCATCAAAAAAAGGCATCCTTTAGTAAGGAGCCTCTCAACCAGGACATGCTAAGCGGCACAGGTAGCAATCCAGAGAATTCTACCCTGGAGCTTTTCAGCTTTCTACCTAACTCTCTATATTCTCCCTTCAGGACCTCCTCTCTTTTCCTACCTATGTGGTTTGTACCAACGTGCACCACGACTACCGGCTGTCACCCCCCTCCCCCTTTAGAGTTCTGTGGAATCGATCCAAGACACGTGGGAGGCAACGTTCCATCTGGGTGTCTCTTTTGTGTCCACAGAATCTGCTTTCTGTCCCTTGATCTCGTATGATAACCCTTTCATTCCTGCAATCATCCATGTGAAACTCCTCTGGACCCTCTCCAATGCCAGCAGAGCTTTGCTAAGGTGAGGAGCCCAAAACTGTTCACAATACTCAAGGTGAGGCCTCACCTGTGCCCTGTAAAGCCAGAGAGTGTTGAGTCTGTGGAATTTTCTGCCCTTGGAAGCAGTAGGGGCTACCTCATTGTATAAATATTTAAGACACAGTTAGACTGATGCTTGCATAGGAAGAAAATTCAGCCGATCAGCTACGACCCTGTTGATCAAGGAACAACTTTATTCACCAGATACATTTACATGTATTAGGAATTTGCTGTGGTGTGTTGGTCAGGATATGACATGAAACAGGAAACAGCAATAATATAGAATTATGTAAATAGTAAAGCTGGAAGTTAAATACGTATAAGAAATAAAATGTGCCTTAATATATAAATACCAGTTTGTATTTACAATGTCAGATGATAAAATGCACTTGAAGGTTTTTGCAGTGCAGTAACGGGGGTAATAGAGGAGGTGCGGCGGATCACTAGAATGGCTCATCAGATTAACTGTGGGGGGGGGGCTTTTTACGTGGTGTGAACGGTGTTTGCACGGTGGGCGGCGTCTACGTACAATGATTTTTTACCTGCCTGCTTTTTTGTTCTCGACACATATAAATACGGCAAGACAGGGACCGGGAGTCCTAATGCTCTACACTTGTTCTTAATCCACAATAATGGTATCAGCAGGTTTGGCTTGCACCCTCCATATAAAGACACCCTCCGGTCTCTGGGTAATGCCGTTTCTCTTGAATTCCTCGGCTGATTTATTATTTTGAGCCTGCGGTGACAGGCTTTGTGTCCTCGTGAAAGGTCACGGCTGGAAACGTCGTCTCTTTGCTCTTTTCCATAGATGCTGTCTGGCCCGCTGAGTTCCTCCAGCATTTTGTGTGCGCTGCCGGGGGCTTGGTTGGTTATATTCCGTACGGACACCAGGTGGCGGTATTGCACCTAGTGTTTTGACCCTGAGAAGGCTGCACACGTGGAAATGATATTGCCACAGGTACTGAGACCAGAGAAAAGACACAGAGCCCTGCACACTGTTCAGACACATCAAATATTACACCGTGTTTAGAGGCAGAACAATAACAGAATACAGATTAAAGATGCAAAGTTAACATTTACAGAGAAAGTGCATGCGGGTAAATGATAAGATGCGAGGTCCTAACGAGGTAGATTGTGACTTATAGAGTTATCACCTACAAACTTCTGATTCATTAATCTCAGACCTGCATTGGGAGTGAGTACCAAGTACTGAACTCCATGCTGTAGGAAATTCCGACATTGACCCTGGTGTCCTGGCCGACTTTTACTTAGTACTACAGTCAGAACTGGTCATACCCACACTGCATTCTGCGGGGTCTGTCTGCCCAGAGGCTGCCCGTCTTCTGCACTGTAACATCCTAGTCCTGTTTCCCTGGGGCAGCAATGACTAGTATCAGAGGACATTTGATTATGGTGAGCGGCGGAAAGTCTAGCAGAGATCTCCGATGTCTGTTTTCCAGCAGGTGTCTGGAATATCAGAACACATTTCATTATGTCCTAGTCCAACATCAGGGGACCTTTGATTATGGGAACTGGGGATTATCTCCTCAACATCTATTGTCCAATTATCCACCTTCTGATCTGTACACAGTGAACTCTCCCCATCCTCAGCTCCAACACTCCACATTAGGAAAGATACCTGTACTGTGGAGGGGTAAGTCAGCCTGGTGAGGGTATTAGAAACACAGACTGCACAACAGTTATTGGTAAATATTTGGGTACAACGGGGCAGGGCGGGGTGAATAATTGAGGCTCTCTACAAGAAGGGTCAGAGCCGTCTCTATTTCCTGAGGAGACTGAGGCCTTTTAACGTCTGCCAGACGATGTTCTACGAGTCTGTGGTGGCCAGTGCTATCATGTTTGCTGTTGTGTGCTGGGGCAGCAGGCTGAGGGTAGCAGACACCAACAGAATCAACAAACTCATTTGTAAGGCCAGTGATGTTGTGGGGGTGGAACTGGACTCTCTGATGGTGGTGTCTGAAAAGAGGATGCTGTCCAAGTTGCATGCCATCTTGAACAATGACTCCCATCCACTCCATCATGTACTGGTTAGGCACAGGAGTACATTCAGCCAGAGACTCATTCCACCGAGATGTAACACTGAGCGTCATAGGAAGTCATTCCTGCCTGTGGCCATCAAACTTTACAACTCCTCCCTCGGAGTGTCAGACACCCTGAGCCAATAGGCTGGTCCTGGACTTATTTTTCCACTTGGCATGATAAACTTATTATTATTTAATTATTTATGGTCTTACATTACTATATTTCTTCACTATTCTTGGTTGGTGTGACCGTAACGAAACCCAACTTCCCTTGGGATCAGTAAAGTATGTCTGTTTGTCTGTAATTCAACTGAGAATGAGAAAATGATCCAATAGAAGAAATAATGGAAAAATGGGAAATTGTTGGGGAAATAGACAGCAAGTGAGAACACCGAAGTGGAAGGGTCGGCAACTTAAAATTCCTCGGCAGTAACATACCAGATGACTTATCCTAGGCTCAGCACATGAATGTAATCACAAGGAAGGTGAGTCGGTGGCTTTACTTTATTAGGAGGGTCAGACTGTCACTAAACATTTTAACAAACATCTGCAAATGTCCTGTTGAAAGTATCCTGTGGTTGCATTACGGTCTGACACAGCTATTCGAACGTTCAGGAATGTAAGAAGCTGCAGAGTTGTGGACTCTGCCCAATGCATCACTAACACTCCCCTCCCCAACACTGGTAGTATTTACACGCGGTACTGCCTCAAGAAGGCAACGTCTATCATCAAACCCCGTTCAACCGACTTTCTCAGTTCCACCTTGGCTCCTCTGGGCTTTAAAGAGCTCTGTTTAATTGGATCAAACTCACTGCCTTTCACAGATTCCACGGAGAGATGTCTCTGCCCAAACCTGGGCTGCAATCTCCCAAAAAACTGAGAAGCAACAGTTCCCTGTCCTCCCTGCAGAGCTGAAGCCAAACCTCCATCTTCCATTTTGTTCCCATTCCGTTCACTGTTTCCCTGACATAACCAGCTCAGACACACTGTCAGTTCACTCTGCAGGTTAATTGTTTATTACACAGAGAATATCTGCACATATTCATGCTGATTGTGTGTTCCAACACAATGTGAGACTGGTCTGCAGTCAGTAGGAGAGAGTGTGAAAGAACTGGGAAGGAGATACCAAGTCCCACTTACAGATCAGACGTCAATATAAACAGCCTCACCTGTCAGTAGCAATGGCAGAGAGTCAGTTCTCACATGGTGGTCTGGTCCTGAAATATGAACCACGTTTCCCCACTGCTGAGTGCTCCGGCTTTTTCTGGTTGTATTTCAGAGAATCGGTGCAGTGAGATCTGCTCAGTGGGTCCAGAGAAATCTGAGACCTCGGAGAACGTGTCCCACTGTGTTACGTTGTGAGCAGGGTGAGTGGTTCAGAGTTGTCACCTGTCTCGTAATCACATGGGTTTAAGATGAGATGAAGTTTCTCAGTGAAACTGTCTGTGTAAGTGTGGAGGTGACACATGTTGTCAGCATTGTAAAATGACACTTGGCCCCGCTCGTAATCCAGGTAAACTCCCAGTTTTCGGAGTTTAATTTCCAGATGGGAGATGACATCTCCCATCATAATTGAATTAGAAAATACATAAATGACCCAGTATCCGTCTGCTGGTGTGGTGGTGTGATCTCTATCCCTGTTTACAGACTCTCTGCAGACACCCACAGCCCACTCAGTCTTATATCCAACATACACCTCCCAGTAGTGCCTCCCAGATGTAAAACCCTGTGAACTCAAAACATTTAATATTTTCTCAAATCTTTTCGGGTGATCCTGCAGACTTTGTCTGCTGCCTGTGTACTTCACACTCATCAGATCCTGAGAGAGGACGAGCTGATTCTGAGCTGTATCCGGGTCCAGTGTCAGCCGCTCTGGCACTGAAACAAAATGGTTACGATAAGAAATCCAGGTGGAACGGCCAGGATCTGAGCTGACAGTGATGAGCATCGTCTCCTCCCTCAGCCCAGGAAGTGTGGAGCCCCTGGAGGAGATTTCAATCCCCACTGCTCCCTCCGTCCGGTTTAACACCGTACAACGTCACAGTGATTTATTTGTTACAGGCAGTTCGATCCCCTTCCTCTGCCCAGCTGACTGGATTCTATGATGTTTTATGTGGCTGCAGTTCTCTTTTTAAAAGCTAAACGGGACAAGCCATGACACATTCATTCCCAGTGACACAGCAGCCCGTGAGGGGCCAGGGCCGAGTGAACTTTTATTATTTAAACTGTAGATGCTGGAGACGTGAACCCAAAACAAAAATGTATCGGTACAGGCAGCGTTTCCCATGGGAGAGTGATCAAAAACAAGAGGGTGGAGGTTTACGGGGAGAGGAAGGAGATTTAAAGGTGATCTGTGGGGTAAATGTTTTACACAGAGAGTGCTTGCTATCCGGAACGTTCTCCCGGAGGAAGTGGTGGGATCAGATACAATTGCCAGGTTTAAGGGGCATTTAGACAGACATGTGAATACCCAGGCACAGAGGGATATGAGCTGAATGTGGGCACGTGGGATTAGTGTACAGTAGATGGCCAGAGTGGGCAGAAGGGCCAACTGTACAGTAGAACTCTATGACAACAAGGGGCAGGAGGTGGGTGGATGTTGGGGACGGTCAGGAAGCATTTCAGAACATTGTTTATGTCAGGTTTGTGTGTTAGTAGCAGAAATGTTGCACAGTCTGAACACATGCTTGATGAGGGATGGTGACTGATAAATGTAGAGAGTGGATCTGGAGCCTATGGGTATCAGGAATTCCAGGGGAAAAGGCAGCGGGGCAGTGGGGAGAAGGGGAATTACAGAGAAAGAGAAAGGTACCTGGTGAAACCACGGCTCTCATTTCCTTCCACACTTTGAGATACCTCAACCTTCCTTCAGCCACATCCTCAGGAAGATCGACAGACACCACTCCAGGACGGGAAACCGGCAACTCACACCTACAGAGTCAGGGACAGGAATCAGTGACACACATTACCAAAGACTCTGTCTGCACTTCTCACTGCCTCGGTAAAGCAGGCAACGTCATCAAAAACCCCTCCCACCCTGGACATTTCTCTTCTCCCCACCCCTCCCTTCAGATAGAAGGTACAAAATCATCAAAGCTCACCTCCAGGCTCAGGGAGAGTTTCTATCCTGCTGTTATAAGACTATTGAACAGTCCCTTGTATGATATAATGGACTGAAGACCTCTCCATCCATCTGCCACGTCATGGCCTTACACCTTATGGTCTGCCTGCACTGCACTCTCTCTGTAACTGTGACACTTTATTCTGCATTTTGTTGTTGTTTTCCATTGTAATACAATACTGTGCAAAAGCTTCTGGCACATTTATAAAGCTTGAGTGCCTCAGTACTATAGTAACTTTGGGTATCGCAAAGTGATAACAGATAAATGTGAATCTGATATGGGTTTCTATTGTGGACTGCGACTGGGAAGGGGGCAGGGAGAGGGGAATCCCTGTTGGGAATGGGGAAGGGAGAGGGGAGGGAGTAGGAAGCACCAGAGAGACATTCTGTAATGATCAGTCAACCACTTGTTTGGAATCAAATGACCTTGCCCGGTGTCTCACGGCTGTGTGTCTACACCTGTGCCAATCCTCACCCTGGCACTCCTTCTCTGCCCCCTGTCCTGCTCACCTCCCATGGCTCTCCATACTATCCATTCCCAACATCCTTTGCTCCCATCTGATTTGCAAACTCGTTCTCCACTCGAGTTTAACAAAACCAGTACTGTGTAAAAGTCATAGGCACATATATATATAGCTGGGCTGCCTAAGACTTTTGCACAGTACTGTATCTCAATACTCTGTTGTAAGGAAATAATCTGTATGGAAGGCATCTAAAACAAAGTTTAATGTAACAATAATAAATCAATTGCCAATATACATTAGAGACACAACAGCATCTGGTGTCAGAATTTCAGCTAAAATTTACTCACGTCTTCAAAAGGGCTTGAATATCCTGAGGGAAAAGAGAGAGAGTAGAATTGAGTGAAACTGTTGCTGAAATCTCTGGAAGGAATCACGGTGAGGGCTGGAGTACGAAGGCTAAACACTCACCCAGAGGAAAGGCTCAGAAACACTTGATTGTTTTCCATATTCCATCTTTTCCTGAATTATCTTTCGAGGACTGAATTTAAATACTGTTCCACAGCCAGACCCTTCACTCTGAGGGTGCTTCTCTAAATCCTTCAAAACCCTCTTCTCTTCTCCTCAAGAACTGAACTGTTTGAACAGCTACTTCCCTTCAACCATTCAGTTCCTGAAGCAATCAGCCAAACCCAGATCAGTTTAGAATCACCATTACCACTTTGATCTCTTGCACCAAAATGGACTTCGTTTTAATTAACGCAACACACACAAAATGCTGGTGGAACGCAGCAGGCCAGGCAGCATCTATAGGGAGAAGCACTGTCGACGTTTCGGGCCAAGACCCTTCGTCAGGACTAACCCAAAAGAAAGATAGTAAGAGATTTAAAAGTAGTGGGGGGAGGGGAAATGCAAAATGACAGGAGAAGATCGGAGGGAGTGGGATGAAGCTAAGAGCTGGAAAGGTGGTTGGCGAAAGTGATACAGAGCTGGAGAAGGGAAAGGATCATGGGACAGGAGGCCTCAGGAGAAAGAAAGAGGGAGGGGAGCACCAGAGGGAGATGGAGAACCGGCAGAGTGATGGGCAGAAAGAGAGAAAAAAAAGGAGGGGAAAAAAACTAAATATGTCAGGGATGGGGTAAGAAGGGGAGGAGGGGCATTAACGGAAGTTAGAGAAGTCAATGTTCATGCCATCAGGTTGGAGGCTACCCAGCCGGTATATAAGGTGTTGTTCCTCCAACCTGAGTGTGGATTCATTTTGACAATAGAGGAGGCCATGGATAGACATATCAGAATGGGAATGAGACGTGGAATTAAAATGTGTGGCCATTGGGAGATCCTGCTTTTTCTGGCGGACCGAGCGTAGGTGTTCAGCGAAACGGTCTCCCAGTCTGCGTCGGGTCTCACCAATATATAAAAGGCCACACCGGGAGCACCGGACGCAGTATACCACACCAGCCGACTCACAGGTGAAGTGTTGCCTCACCTGGAAGGACTGTCTGGGGCCCTGAATGGTGGTGAGGGAGGAAGTGTAAGGGCAGGTGTAGCACTTGTTGTTTACAAGGATAAGCGCCAGGAGGGAAATCGGTGGGAAGGGATGGTGGAGACGAGTGGACAAGGGAGTCGTGTAGGGAGCAGAAAGGGGGAGGGGGAGGGAAAGATGTGCTTGGTAGTGGGATCCCATTGGAGGTGGCGTAAGTTACGGAGAATTATACATTAGACCTGGAGGCTGGTGGGGTGGTAGGTGAGGACAAGGGGAACCCTATCCCGAGTGGGGTGGCAGGTTGATGGGGTGAGGGCAGGTGTGTGGGAAATGGGAGAGATGCGTTTGAGAGCAGAGTTGATGGTGGAAGAAGGGAAGCCCATTTGTTTAAAAAAGGAAGACATCTTCTTCATCCTGGAATGAAAAGCCTCATCCTGAGAGCAGATGTGGCAGAGATGGAGGAATTGTGAGGGGATAACATTTTTGCAAGAGACAGGGTGGGAAGAGGAATAGTCCAGGTAGCTGTGAGAGTCTGTAGGCTTATAGTAGATATCAGTAGATAGGCCGTCTCCAGAGATGGAGACAGAAAGATCAAAAAAGGGAAGGGAGGTGTCGGAAATGGACCAGGTAAATTTGAGGGCAGGGTGAAAGTTGGAGGCAAAGTTAATGAAGTCGACGAGCTCAGCACGCGTGCAAGAAGCAGCGCCAATGCAGACATCGTCGATGTAGCGAAGGAAAAGAGGGGGATGGATATCAGTATAGCCTTGGAACATGAACTGTTCCACAAAGCCAACAAAAAGGCAGGCATAACTGGGACCCATACGGGTGCCCATGGCTACACCCCTGGTTTAGAGGAAGTGTGAGGAGCCAAAGGAGAAATTGTTGAGAGTAAAAACTAATTCCGCTAGACGGAGGAGAGTGGTGGTAGAGGGGAATTGGTTGGGTCTGGAATCCAAAAAAAACCGAAGAGCTTTGAGACCTTCCTGGTGGGGGATGGAGGTATATAGGGACTGGACGTCCATGGTGAAAATAAGGCGGTGGGGGCCAGGGAACTTAAAATCATTGAAAAAATTCAAAGTGTGAGAAGTGTCACTAACATAGGTGGGAAGGGATTGAACAAAGGGGGATAAAACAGTGTTGAGGTATGCAGAAATGTGTTCGGTGGGGCAAGAGCAAGCTGAGACAATGGGTCTACCTGGACAGGCAGGTTTGTGGATCTTGGGTAGGAGGTAGAAACGGAAAGTGCGGGGTGTGGGAACTATGAGGTTGGTGGCAGTGGATGGGAGATCCCCCGAGCTGATAAGGTTGTTGATGGTATAGGAGACAGTGGCCTGGTGCTCCTTAGTGGGGTCATGATCAAGGGGTAAATAAGAGGAGGTATCAGAGAGTTGTCGCTGTGCCTCGGCCAGGTAGAGGTCAGTACGCCAGACAACAACAGCTCCCCCCTTATCAGCAGGTTTTATAGTGACGTTGGGATTGGTGTGGAGGGAGCGGAGAGCAGAGCGTTCGGAAGGAGTGAGGTTGGAATTGGAACAGGGTGTTGTGAAGTCAAGACGGTTGATGTCCCATCGGCAATTAGCAATAAAGAGATCCAGAGCAGGCAGAAGACCAGAGCGGGGTGTCCATGAAGAGGAGGAGGGTTGAAGACGGGAGAAGGGGTCATCGGTGGGGGTAGGAGAGTCCTTGCCAGAGAAATAAGCTCAGAGACGGAGACGGCGGAAGAAGAGTTCAGCGTCATGGCGTGTGCAGAACTCACTGAGGTGTGGGTGAAGGGGAACAAGGGTGAGGCCCTTGATGAGGACAGAGCGCTCTGCCTGAGAGAGTTGAAGGTCGGAGGGAATGGTAAAGACCCGGCACGGATGAGAGATGGGATCAGAGGGGGCAGGGAGGCTGGTGGTGTCGGTGGAGAGGGGAGGGTTGTGGTGAGAGGAAGATGGAGCCTCTGAGGGCCCAGGAGCTGATGATGGGATCTGAGGGAGAGGGGATTGCAGAGTGGTGGTGGGGGAAGGGGAGATGGGAGTCACAATCACAGCATGTGAAGACCCGGCCTGGAGTTCAAGGCTGGAGTCTCAGTCGGTGGTTGCGCAATCGCTTTGAAGCTGTCCACGGTCGTTGGAACCCGCGTTGATGGTGCTGGAGTCCGGGTTTTCTATATGCCCTGGGTAGCTGGGGCAGCCGAGATCGACGGCCGGGTCCATGCCTGCTGGTGGTGGAGCCAGTAGGCTCTGGGGTCTGCAGATGGAAGATCTTGCGACCCTTGCAGGATGCGATCAAGTCAAAGAAACGGCAATTGCACTCATGGATCCAACGGAGGATGAAATAACGGACAAGTCCATTGCAAACGGAAAAAACATGTCCCGCAGGCGTGGAAGGGATTGTGATAGGGACGCCAGGTACCACCTCATGGCGGAGAGTGTTGCCCTCAAAGTTCGACGGGAGAAACAACGGGAGGCAGAGTCAATTAAATGTGAGTACCTGGGATCCTCAGAAGGTCCAAATTGAGTAGCTCGAAAATGGACCCCGAAGCCAACTGGAGTCAGTTGGCGGTGGAAACGTGTTCCAAGGAAGTATATGACTGTAATAATGGGTCTGGGTCAGAATATGATTGAAAAGTTGAAGGGCCGAAGGAATTGTAGATGGGGAGCAGCGAGAGAGGGTTTCACTGAACTCCCGTCGAAGAGAAGATTTAAACTTCTTCAGTGTAGGCATCACTGGCAGAGGCTTCGCAGTTGTGAATTTCAAAAGCAAACACGATTTAATTCATTTTAATTACCGGTATATTCTTCCTTATAAAGATTGTGTATAATTTATGTTGGGAGGAGGGTCCACTTTCTAGGATCAGAAAAAATCTGCAGGAGGTTGCAGACTCAGGCAGCTCTATCACGGGCACTCATCTCCCCAGCACTGAGGACATCTTCAAAGACAATGTACCAAGCAGACAGCATCCATTTTTAAGGAACCTCTCACCTAGGACATGCTAAATGGCGCAGGCAGCAGTTCAGAGATTTCTACCCTGGAGATTTTCAGCTTTCTGCCTAACTCTCTATATTCTCTCTTCAGGACCTCCTCTCTTTTCCTACCTACGCAGTCTGCACCAATAAGCACCTCGACCTCCAGCTGTTACCCTCCCCCTTTAGGATATTGTGGAACCGATCGGACACACCCCTGACCTGAGCACCTGGGAGGCAGCATACCATCTGGGAGTCTCTTTCACGTCCGCAGAACCTGCTGTCTGCTCCTCTAATCATGGAATCCCCCACTTCACTCCTCTTCTCCCCACTTCCCTTCTGAGCCACAGAGACAGACACAGTGCCGGAGACTTGGTCACTGCAGCTCCCCCCTCGTGGTCACCCCCCCACCAAACAGATTCCAAAGTGGTATACTTGTTATCGAGGAGAACAGCCACAGGGGTACGCAGCACTATCTGTCTATTAGCTTTATTTCTTCTGACAGTTACCCAGGTACCTGCCTGCTTCAACACAGAGGTGAGTACCTCCCTGTAGACCCCATCTATCACCTCCTCAGTTTCCCGTTTCAGCCACAGCTCCAGTCCCGTAACACCCTCTCTCAGGAGATACCGCTCAGTGCACTTCATTCAGGTGTAGTTACCAGGGAGGCTGAAAGTCTCACGATCTTCACACAAGGAGCATACCTTTAGATCCATTTTCAGCACACTAGCTATGTACTAACAGAGAGAAAAAGCTTACTGGAGGCATTCGCACCTACCTAACTGCTTGCCCAAGCCTGTGAACAAATCAGGACCACTCTAGCAATGCCCCACTCTCACAACAGCCGCTCTACTTACACCGCTTTACTTTTTGTTGGCCCCGTCTGATTGTTGACTGCCAAAAAGAACATGAAAGCTTCCAAGCTATTTTTAAATCTCACGTTGCATCACCATCAGGTGATCCCTCATGCTGATTTCAGATCACCGATTCTTTGACAACGTGCTTACCCAGACCTGCTACTCAGCCATGTGTCCTTCCTGGGAACATGTCTTCGCTGCCTGCTGTACCAGACAGTTCCCACTTTCCGCCATGAGGTGTTCCTATCCCAGTCACTTCCACAAATCCGGGATTCTTTCTCCTCCACCCGTAATGGACCTGTCCGCTGCTTCATCCTCAGCCAGATCCACGCTTTCAATCACCGGCTCTTCAACTTTCTCATGTCCTGGAAGGATCGGCCATCTACAGACAACAGAACCTGCGCACTCCAACGCCGTCAGGCCCGGACGTCTCCAGTCCGTGATCCCTGATGCTGACTTCAACGGCTCTAACGAACCAGAGCAGGTTCAAAACCCGGACTCCACCGCCATCAATGCGGGTTCCAGTGACCTCGGACATCTCCTAAATGCCGACTGCACAACTTCCATCTCCGACTCCAGCGATGACCTCCAGGCCGGGTGTTCACACGCTGCCGCAGGAACCCCCGTCTCCCCTCCCCCCACTACCACTCCACAATCCCGTCTCTCTCAGGTCCCACCACCCGCTCTTGGGTCCTCAGAGACTGCACCTTCCTCCCACCCCACCATCCCTGAACACCCCAAACCGCCCTTCTCCTCAGACACTACCAACCCCCATACCCCTCTGATCCCAGCTCTCATCCGTCCTGGGCCTTCTCTATTCCTTCTGATATTTGCCTCTCTGAAGCAGAACATTTTGTCCTCAGTAAGGGCCTCGCCTTTGTCCCCCTGCGCCCACACCTCAGTGAGTTTCTTCCACGCCTCTGTCTCCGAGCCTATTTCTTTGGCAAGGACTCTCCACTCCACACCGATGACCTGTTCTCCTGTCTTCCACCCTCCTCCTCTTCCTGGACACCCCGTCCTGGTCTTCTGCCTGCTCTGGACCTTTTCATTGCCAACTGCTAACAGGACATTAACCATCCAGACTTTAACACTTCTCTCTCCTATTTCTACCTCACTCCTTACAAAACGCTCGGCTCTCCACTCCCCCCACACCAATCCTAGCCCCACCCTCAAACACGCAGATAAGTGGGGGGGGGCATACTGACCTCTACCTTGTTGAGGCCCAGCGACAACTCTCAGACAGCTCCTCTTACTTACCCCTCGAACAGGATCCCACTAAGGAGCACCAGGCCACTGTCTCCATCACTGACCTCATTAATTCTGGGGATCTCCCATTCACTGCTACCAACCTCATAGTTCCTGCACACTGCACCTCCCGTTTCTACCTCCTGCCTGACTGAATTCATATCTCCATACCTTGGTTGTCTTACCCCCCCCCGCCCCCAGTTCAGTCCCCTCCTACCTACATCCAAGACGCTTTTCATGCTCTGAATCTTTTCAATGATTTCAAGCTCCCTGACCCATCATCTTGTTTTTACTCTGGATGTCCAGTCCCTATACACCTCCATTCCCCATCAGGCAGGCCTCAAAGCTCTCCGTTTCTTTCTGGACACCAGACCCAATCAGTTCCCCTCCACCTCCACCTAGCAGGACTTGTCCTCACTCCTAATAATTTCTCCTTTCACTCCTCCCACTTCCTTCAAACAAAAGGTGTAGCCATGGGTACTCGCATGGGTCCCAGCCATGCCTGCCGTTCTGTCAGTCTATGTTCTAAGCCTACACTGGTGACCGTCCTGCATCTTTCCTACGCTACATCAACAATTGTGTTGTTGCTGCCTCCGGAACCCACGCTGAGCTCGTCAACTTCACCCACTTCAACTTCCACCCTGCCTTCAAATTTACCCGGTCCATTTCCCACACCTCCCTCCCCTTTCTCGATCTCACTGTCTCTATCTCTGGAGATAACTTATTTACTGATGTCTATTATAAACCCATGGACTCTCACAGCTACCTCGACTATAACTCCTCCCACCCTATTACTTGTAAAAACACTATACTCTTCTCTGAATTCCTCCATCTCTGTTGCATCTGCCCTCATGATGAGCATTTCATTCTAGAGCAAAGGAGATGTCCTCTTTTTCAAAGAAAGGGGCTTCCCTTCCTTCATCACCATCTCTTCCATTTCACGCACGTCTGCTCTTGCCCCATCTTCCCGCCACTCTACCAGGGATGGGGTTCCTCTTCTCCTCACCTACCACCCCACCAGCTTCCGCGTCCAGCACATAATTCTCCAAACCTTCCGCCACCTCCAACGGGATCCCACCACCAAGCATATCCTTCCCTCCCCACCCCACTTTCTGCTTTCCACAGGGATCTGTCCCCTTGTGACTCCCTTGTCTATTCATCCCTCCCCACTGATCTCCCTCCTGGCACTTACCCTTGCAAGTGGAACAAATGCTACACGTGCCCCTGCATGTCCTCCCTCACTACCATTCAGGGCCCTAGTCCTTCCAGGTGAGGCGACACTTCACCTGTGAGTCTATTGGAGTTTTATACTGTGTCCGGTGCTCCTAGTGTGGCATGCTGTATAATGGTGAGACCCGACGTAGATGGGAGACCACTTTCTCAATCCATGGCCGCACTCAGGTTGGAGGAACAACACCTTATATTCCATTTGGGTGGCCTCTAACCTGATGCTATGTACATTGATTTCTCGAACTTCCCATAATGGCAACGCCTCCCTCACCATCTCCTTCACAGTCCCCATCCCCTTTTCCCTCTCTCACCTTATCTACTTACCTGCCCATCTCCTCCCTCCGGTGCTCCTCTCCCCTTTTCTTCCTTCCATGGACTTCTGTTCTCTCCTATCAGATACCCCTTCTCCAGTCCTGTATCTCTTTCACCAAATAATTCCTAGCCATTTCCTTCATCCCTCCCTCTCCCAGCTTCACCTATCACCTCGTGTCGCTCTCTCCCCCTCCTGTTCTAAATCTGTTCCTCATCTGTTTTTTTTCCTGCACTGCTGAAGGTTCTCGGCCTGAAACATCAAATGCACTTTGTTCGATAGATTCTGCCCGGCCTGCTGAGTTCCTCCAGCATTCGGTGTGTGTCGCTTCGTATGAGGAACGTTTGAGTGTCTGGGCCTGTACCCACTGGAGTTTAGAAGAATGAGAGGGGATCTCAGTGAAACCTGTCGAATATTGAAAGCTTTTGATAGAGTGGATGTGGAGAGGATGTTCCCTGTCGTTGAGGAGTTTACCACCTGAGGGCCCAGCCTCAGAATTGAGAGACTTCCATTTCAAACAGAGGTGAGGAATAATTCTTCAGCCAGAGGGTGGTGAATCTGTGGAACTCATTGGAACAGACGGCTGTGCAGGCCAAGTCACGGGGTATATTAAAAGCGGAGGTCGGTAGGTTCTTGATTAATCAGAGCATCAAAAGTTACGGGAATAAGGCAATAGAATGGGTTTGAGAGGATGGATCAGAGTGGTGGAACAGACTCGATGGGTCGAATGGCCTAATTTTGCTCCCATGTCTTATAGACTTAAAACACAGCAGGAACCTTTACACACAGAATACTGGGTAAACTGTTTCACACAAAATGCTGGAGGGTGGAGGGTCTCTGTCAGGGATGCATCACTCCAGCTCTCTCCTTCTCTCATGGTCCTGATGCAGAGGATGAAAGGCAGGCTAGTGGGATGCAGTGGATGGGAAGGAAGAGGTGGAGGGAGTGGTAGGGAGAGCAAAGCACAGACGGGGGAGGATGGGGAGGGGAGGGGAAGGGAGATGGGATAGGGGGGGGAGAAAGGTGGGAGCTTTTGGGGACTGCACTGGTGGAGCTACGATCAGAAGCAGCCACGGGCTAAAGCAGAGTTGGTTGTTACACAGGGGAGGGGTAGGTGGGACCAGTTTTGGGAAAGGGGTATTTGGAGCAGAACGAGCAGACACGGGAAACATTGTGACTCGGGGCAGCTCATTCCTCTCCCCGTTTCCACACTTAATTTACCGGTAGTTAGACACACAGTGCGGAACAGGCCGTTCCAGCCCAGTGAGCTGTCCCACCCGGCAACTCAGCGACTTTAACCCAGCCTGAACACAGCACAATTTACAATGACCGACTAGCCTACTAATCGGTTTGTCTTTGGACTGTGGGAGGAAACACACATGCATATGGGAAGGGTTACAAACTTTCTTACAGAGGACCCTGGAATTCAACTCCGAACTCCGACACCCCGAGATGTAATCGTGTCCCTCTCACCGCTACGCTACCATGCCAACCCCACACCCCGCCATGCTATTTGTTTGACCGAAACTAATCCTCACTCACATCGTGCTGAGAGCGCCACCTGGTGATGTGTCAAGCAACTACACTGGGATTCCCACACATCTCCATTCCAGCATTGACACAGTGGTCAAACCCAGGGCCGGGAAGGCAAGGGCAGGGTGTGAGCCCACCGCTGCCTAGTCTCTGACTGCTTCTGAGTTTCTATTGAACTGACTGCACTCGGGAAACCAGTCTTCACCCTATTTTCCAACATATTTAATTTCACTCCCAAATATATATCAGACTGTTTAGATCCCCAGACAAGAATGCGACACATCTTTTACCTTGAGGAGCCCTTGGGGATCTTGAATCTCCAATCTCGCTTTTACACCTTGTATCACTGCTTCAATGGAAGAGATTTCGTCGACTATTCTCTTTAAATTGTTTTCCAGTTGTGTTAGGATTTTGTCCGCTTCTCTCTGCAGCTCTGCTTCCATCTGCTGTTGATTCTCACGCAGGAACTGGTGCATCTTCTCAAATTCAGCCCTGATCTCACAGCTCCGTCCATCCACCTGTTCCTGGATCAGAGAGGTTAGCAGAGAGTCACCGGCCAAACCAAGTTCATCAGTTTGAATGATTTATTTTCTAAGAAGCAAACTCGGTGCTGCTTGGAGTGGTCATGAATCCTGCATCTCCAAAGGATACCGGGGGTGCATATGTATCAAATCACAAAGAGAGAATCTGCAGAAGCTGGAAATCCAAACAACACACACAAAATGCTGGAGGAACTCAGCAGGCCAGGCAGCATCAATGGGAAAATGTGCAGTTGACATTTCTGACTGAGAGCCTTTGGCTGTCCTCCAGCATTTTATGTCAGGTGTGTATGTATGTTTGGGTGGAGGTAGGAAACAAGTGACACGGGACATTTCACAACATTTAGAACCCAGTCTCTAACTCAGCATGTCAAATGATAAGGTCAGGTGATGAAAACAGTCCAGCCTTCCTTTCATGGTAGGAATTACTTACAGTCAGCTGCTTACAGCTTGCTGTGGAACAGCATCGTACAACTGGAAAGGACCTGTCACTGCCAGTCTCTTTATTGTCTGATTAAAATACAGCGTAGAAAAATCCCTCAAGCCATGATGCTTAGTGACCCTGATTTATCCCTAACCTGATCACCAATTTACAATGACCAACTGAAATGTCTTTGGCCTGTGGGAGGAAACTGGACAGGTAACCCAGGGAACCATCCATGAACACCGAACGATTCCTACCTTCAGCCGCAGGATCACAGCCTCCCCTGCCTGCTTACTCTGAGCACTCTGGTTCATTTGCTCTTGCAGTAGCTTCAGTGACTCTTCCAACTTCTCCTGAAAGTCAGAAGACACAGAAGAAGATCTGAGAAAGGAGCCTTCCCAGGTTGCTGGCATTTATTGACCATGAAGTGGGGGGGCAGAGGACTGAGGGGATATTCCCAGAACCCATGGGGGAAATAGAATCATTCTCTCTTGCCTTCTCACCCTTCATGTTCATCTCCCCTTCACCCTTCATCTTCCAGTCTCTCACTTATTCCCTTCCTCAATATTGTCCCCTCATCATCCTACCTTTTTCTCCATCTCCCCACCTCCCTCCCATTCTATCATCTCCAATGGATTCTAATTGCCTTCATCTACCAGAACCATCTCCACCGTCCACGGCCTCAACTCGACCTCCCCCCTCCACACCTCCCAATTCGACCAGATAAAGTTCAAAGTCAATTTATTATCAAAGTGTTTGCATGTCGCCATGTTACCTTGTGATTGATTCTCTTACAATCATTTTCAAGAATGTAAAGACAATTTATGAGAAACTATGAAATAGCAAATTCTGACAAGCAACCAATGTGTAAAGGAGACAAATCATGCAAATAATAAAACAGTAAACATGAGTTGTCGAGACCTTGAAAGTGAGTCCACTGGTTGTGGAATCAGTTCAGTGTTGAGGTGACTGAAGTTATCCACACTGGTTCAGGAACCTATACTCTTCCCCAGCTGGTGACATCTGACCTTCTACCTCCTTCCCAATGGCAGCAGGGAGAGAGAGCATAGCCTGGATGATAGATACCCCGCCTCCCCTCCCTTACAACCTCTCACCCGTCAGGTGTTCCCTCCTCTTCTTCTCACCGTTTCTTCGTTCCCTTTTCTCCTGCCACATTCTCTACTTTCCTCCGCTTTCAAAAGCCCGTTCCTTCCTTCTGCAACATCACTCTTACCCCTGCCTCCTCCCCCATCCACCTCGAACGTTGTTAGTCCCTCTCCTTCCAACCGTGTACCCAAACCGGGCATTCCCTTGTCTCCTCGTCTCCCCTCCCACTGCGCCCTCCACCCCTCTCAAGTTTCCCTTCTCCGTTTCCCTGTACTTACCCACCCGCCCCTCTCCCCGACCGCACGGCAGGGAGGGCAGGCGGGTGATCTCGCACCTTGAGCGCCTGGGCTGCCTCCTTTATCGGGATGACATTGTGCATCTTGTGCTGCGCCGACAGGCCACACACCAGGCAGATCATCTCCTGCTCCTCCTGGCAGAACAGTTTCAGCTTCTCGTCGTGCTCCCGGCAGACAAACTCCTCCGTCCGCTCGGCCGTCCCCACCCTCAGCTGCCAGACCTGCTCTGCGATGTTGCTCAGGATATAAGCGGGCCTGGTGTTCCTCTGGACGAAAACCTGCCGGCACTGGGGGCAGGAGACATCCCCCGAAACTTTCTCCCAAACTTCAGAGATGCACGCTCTGCAAAAATTATGTCCGCAGTCCAAGGAGACCGGCTCGGTGAACACCTCCAGACAAACGGGACACGTTAATTCCTGGACAAAGTCTGCAGAAGCCATCTCGGTCCTCTCTCCCCCACTCGGAACTTTCACTTTCAACTCTGAGCGGAAGAGTCCGACTCTGTTTTGACCCCGTGTGACCTCTGAGAGGCTGCGGACGTGGAATTACAGTTGGTTTATTTTGCCACAAGTCCCGAGCCTGTCTTGCAGACTCTTCAGAGATCAGACCATTTCGCCGAGTAACAATAACAGGTAAACAATGAAATGTAAAGTAGATGGTGAATTGAAGGGCTGGGACTCAGCGCATTCCAACACGTCGTTATGGTTCGGAAACAGCCCTGCGGCGCACTCTACTGGCGTGTCAAAACAACCCGTCAGCAACAGCCTACTCACCATCAAGGAAAGTGCAGAAAAATCATATACAGAAAGCCGGCACAAAAATACCAATAACATCATGAAGGATCCCACCCACCCTGTTCATGGAGGGTTCCCCCACTCCCATCAGGGAGGAGGCTACGTAGCATCCACGTCAGCACCACCAGACAAAAACAGTTACTCTCCCCAAGCAGTAAGGCAGATCAACAACTCCACCCACTAACACACCTCACCACACTTCCACCCACCGACCCACCCCACCACACCTCCACTCACTGACCCACCCCACCACATCTCCACCCACCGACCCACCCCACCACACCTCCACCCACCGACCCACCCCACCGCATCTACACCCACTGACCCACCCCACCACATCTCGACCCACCGACACTCCCCACCACATCTCCACCCACTGACCCACCCCACCGCATCTCCGCCCACTGACCCACCCCACCACACCTCCACCCACTGACCCACCCCACCACACCTCCACCCACTGACCCACCCCACCACACCTCCACTCACCGACCCACCCCACCACACCTCCACCCACCGACCCACCCCACCGCATCTACACCCACTGACCCACCCCACCACATCTCGACCCACCGACACTCCCCACCACATCTCCACCCAATGACCCACCCCACCACACCTCCACCCACCGACCCACCCCACCACATCTCCGCCCACAGACCCACCCCACCACACCACCCACTGACGCACCCCACCACACTTCCACCCACAGACCCACCCCACCACACCTCCACCCACTGAGACACTCCACCACACCTCCACCCACCGACCCACCCCACCACATCTCCACCCACTGACCCACCCCACCACACCTCCACCCACTGACCCACTCCACCACACCTCCACTCACTGACCCACCCCACCACACCTCCACCCACTGAGCCACCCCACCAAATCTCCACGCACTGACCCACCCCACCACATCTCCACCCACTGACCCACCCCACCACACTTCCACCCACCGACCCACCCCACCACACCTCCACCCACTGACCCACTCCACCACACCTCCACTCACTGACCCACCCCACCACACCTCCACCCACTGAGACACCCCACCACATCTCCACTCACTGACCCACCCCACCACACCTCCACCCACCGACCCACCCCAGCACACCTCCACCCACCGACCCACCCCGCCACACCTCCACCCACTGACCCACCCCACCTCCACCCACTGACCCACCCCACCACATCTCGACACACCGACCCACCCCACCGCATCTCCACCCACTGACCCACCCCACCAAATCACCACCCACTGACCCAACCCACCTCCACCCACTGACCCACCCCACCACATCTCGACCCACCGACCCACCCCCACCACATCTCCACCCACTGACCCACCCCACCACACTTCCACCCACTGACCCACCTCACCACACGTCCACCCACTGACCCACCCCACCGCATCTCCACCCACCGACCCACCCCACCACATCTCCACCCACTGACCCACCCCATCTCACCTCCACCCACTGACCCACCCCACCGCATCTCCACCCACTGACCCACCCCACCACACTTCCACCCACTGACCCACCTCACCACACCTCCACCCACTGACCCACCCCACCTCCAACCACTGACCCACCCCACCACATCTCCACCCACTGACCCACCACACCACACCTCCACCCACTGACCCACTCCACCACACCTCCACTCACTGACCCACCCCACCACACGTCCACCCAATGAGCCACCCCACCACATCTCCACTCACTGACCCACCCCACCACATCTCGACCCACCGACACTCCCCACCACATCTCCACCCACTGACCCAACCCACCGCATCTCAGCCCACTGACCCACCCCACCACACCTCCACCCACTGACCCACCCCTCCACACCTCCACCCACTGACCCACCCCACCACACCTCCACCCACTGACCCACCCCACCACACCTCCACTCACTGACACACCCCACCACATCTCCACCCACCGAATCACCCCACCACACCTCCACCCAACGACCCACCCCACCGCATCTACACCCACTGACCCACCCCACCACATCTCGACCCACCGACACTCCCCACCACATCTCCACCCACTGACCCAACCCACCGCATCTCAGCCCACTGACCCACCCCACCACACCTCCACCCAATGACCCACCCCACCACACCTCCACCCACCGACCCACCCCACCACATCTCCGCCCACAGACCCACCCCACCTCCACCCACTGACCCACCCCACCACATCTCGACCCACCGACCCACCCCACCGCATCTCCACCCACTGACCCACCCCACCAAATCACCACCCACTGACCCACCCCACCTCCACCCACTGACACACCCCACCACATCTCGACCCACCGACCCACCCCACCACATCTCCACCCACTGACCCACCCCACCACACTTCCACCCACTGACCCACCTCACCACACGTCCACCCACTGACCCACCCCACCGCATCTCCACCCACCGACCCACCCCACCACATCTCCACCCACTGACCCACCCCACCGCATCTCCACCCACTGACCCACCCCACCACACTTCCACCCACTGACCCACCTCACCACACCTCCACCCACTGACCCACCCCACCTCCACCCACTGACCCAACCCACCACATCTCCACCCACTGACCCACCCCACCACACCTCCACCCACTGACGCACCCCACCGCATCTCCACCCACTGACCCACCCCACCACACTTCCACCCACTGACACACCTCACCACACCTCCACCCACTGACGCACCCCACCTCCACCCACTGACCCACCCCACCACATCTCCACCCACTGACCCACCCCACCACATCTCGACCCACCGACCCACCCCACCACATCTCGACCCACCGACCCACCCCACCACACCTCCACCCACTAATACACCCCACCACACCCCCAACCACTGACCCACCTCACCACACCTCCACCCACCGACCAACCCCACCACACCTCCACCCACCGACCCACCCCACCACATCGCGACCCACCGACCCACCCCACCGCATCTCCACCCACTGACCCACCCCACCACACCTCCACCCACCGACCCACCCCACGACACCTCCACCCACCGACCCACCCCACCACAGCTCCACCCACTGACCCACCCAACCACATCTCGACCCACCGACCCACCCCTCCGCATCTCCACCCACTGACCCACCCCACCACACCTCCACCCACCGACCCACCTCACCACATCTCCACCCACTGACCCTCCCCACTGCACCTCCACCCACCGACCCACCCCACCACACCTCGACCCACCGACCCACCCCACCACAGCTCCACCCACAGACCCACCCCACCACACCTCCACCCACTGACCCACCCCACCACACTTCCACCCACTGACCCACCTCACCACACCTGCACCCACTGACCCACCCCACCTCCACCCACTGACCCACCCCACCACATCGCCACCCACTGACCCACCCCACCACATCTCCACCCACCGACCCACCCCACCACACCTCCACCCACTAATACACCCCACCACACCCCCAACCACTGACCCACCTCACCACACCTCCACCCACCGACCCACCCCACCACATCGCGACCCACCGACACACCCCACCGCATCTCCACCCACCGAACCACCCCACCACACCTCCACCCACCGACCCACCCCACCACATCTCCACCCACTGACCCTCCCCGCTGCACCTCCTCCCACCGACCCACCCCACCAGAGCTCCACCCACTGACCCACCCAACCACATCTCGACCCACCGACCCACCCCACCGCATCTCCACCCACTGACCCACCCCACCACACCTCCACCCACCGACCCACCTCACCACATCTCCACCCACTGACCCTCCCCGCTGCACCTCCACCCACCGACCCACCCCACCACACCTCCACCCACCGACCCACCCCACCACAGCTCCACCCACAGACCCACCACACCATACTTCCACCCACTGACCCACCTCACCACACCTCCACCCACTGACCCACCCCACCTCCACCCACTGACCCACCCCACCACACCTCCACCCACTGACCCACTCCACCACACCTCCACTCACTGACCCACCCCACCACACCTCCACCCACTGAGCCACCCCACCACATCTCCACTCACTGACCCACCCCACCACACCTCCACCCACCGACCCACCCCACCACACCTCCACCCACTGACCCACCCCACCACACCTCCACCCACCGACACACCCCACCGCACCTCCACCCACCGACCCACCCCGCCACACCTCCACCCACTGACCCACCCCACCTCCACCCACTGACCCACCCCACCACATCTCGACCCACCGACCCACCCCACCGCATCTCCACCCACTGACCCACCCCACCAAATCACCACCCACTGACCCACCCCACCTCCACCCACTGACCCACCCCACCACATCTCGACCCACCGACCCACCCCACCACATCTCCACCCACTGACCCACCCCACCACACTTCCACCCACTGACCCACCTCACCACACGTCCACCCACTGACCCACCCCACCGCATCTCCACCCACCGACCCACCCCACCACATCTCCACCCACTGACCCACCCCACCACACCTCCACCCACTGACCCACCCCACCGCATCTCCACCCACTGACCCACCCCACCACACTTCCACCCACTGACCCACCTCACCACACCTCCACCCACTGACCCACCCCACCTCCACCCACTGACCCACCCCACCACATCTCCACCCACTGACCCACCCCACCACACTTCCACCCACTGACCCACCCCACCACACCTCCACCCACTGACCCACTCCACCACACCTCCACTCACTGACCCACCCCACCACACGTCCACCCACTGAGCCACCCCACCACATCTCCACTCACTGACCCACCCCACAACACCTCCACCCACCGACCCACCCCACCACACCTCCACCCACTGACCCACCCCACCACACCTCCACCCACCGACCCACCCCACCACATCTCGACCCACCGACCCACCCCACCGCATCTCCACCCACTGACCCACCCCACCAAATCACCACCCACTGACCCACCCCACCTCCACCCACTGACCCACCCCACCACATCTCGACCCACCGACCCACCCCACCACATCTCCACCCACTGACCCACCCCACCACACTTCCACCCACTGACCCACCTCACCACACGTCCACCCACTGACCCACCCCACCGCATCTCCACCCACCGACCCACCCCACCACATCTCCACCCACTGACCCACCCCACCGCATCTCCACCCACTGACCCACCCCACCACACTTCCACCCACTGACCCACCTCACCACACCTCCACCCACTGACCCACCCCACCTCCACCCACTGACCCACCCCACCACATCTCCACCCACTGACCCACCCCACCACACCTCCACCCACTGACGCACCCCACCGCATCTCCACCCACTGACGCACCCCACCACATCTCCACCCACTGACCCACCTCAGCACACGTCCACCCACCGACCCACCCCACCGCATCTCCACCCACTGACCCACCCCACCACACTTCCACCCACCGACCCACCCCACCACATCTCCACCCACTGACCCACCCCACCTCCACCCACTGACCCACCCCACCACATCTCCACCCACTGACCCACCCCACCACACCTCCACTCACTGACCCACCCCACCACATCTCCACCCACCGACCCACCACACCACACCTCCACCCACCGACCCACCCCACCGCATCTACACCCACTGACCCACCCCACCACATCTCGACCCACCGACACTCCCCACCACATCTCCACCCACTGACCCACCCCACCGCATCTCCGCCCACTGACCCACCCCACCACACCTCCACCCACTGACCCACCCCACCACACCTCCACCCACTGACCCACCCCACCACACCTCCACTCACCGACCCACCCCACCACACCTCCACCCACCGACCCACCCCACCGCATCTACACCCACTGACCCACCCCACCACATCTCGACCCACCGACACTCCCCACCACATCTCCACCCACTGACCCAACCCACCGCATCTCAGCCCACTGACCCACCCCACCACACCTCCACCCACTGACCCACCCCTCCACACCTCCACCCACTGACCCACCCCACCACACCTCCACCCACTGACCCACCCCACCACACCTCCACTCACTGACCCACCCCACCACATCTCCACCCACCGAATCACCCCACCACACCTCCACCCACCGACCCACCCCACCGCATCTACACCCACTGACGCACCCCACCACATCTCGACCCACCGACACTCCCCACCACATCTCCACCCACTGACCCAACCCACCGCATCTCAGCCCACTGACCCACCCCACCACACCTCCACCCAATGACCCACCCCACCACACCTCCACCCACCGACCCACCCCACCACATCTCCGCCCACAGACCCACCCCACCACACCACCCACTGACGCACCCCACCACACTTCCACCCACAGACCCACCCCACCACACCTCCACCCACTGAGACACTCCACCACACCTCCACCCACCGACCCACCCCACCACATCTCCACCCACTGACCCACCCCACCACACCTCCACCCACTGACCCACTCCACCACACCTCCACTCACTGACCCACCCCACCACACCTCCACCCACTGAGCCACCCCACCAAATCTCCACGCACTGACCCACCCCACCACATCTCCACCCACTGACCCACCCCACCACACTTCCACCCACCGACCCACCCCACCACACCTCCACCCACTGACCCACTCCACCACACCTCCACTCACTGACCCACCCCACCACACCTCCACCCACTGAGACACCCCACCACATCTCCACTCACTGACCCACCCCACCACACCTCCACCCACCGACCCACCCCACCACACCTCCACCCACCGACCCACCCCGCCACACCTCCACCCACTGACCCACCCCACCTCCACCCACTGACCCACCCCACCACATCTCGACACACCGACCCACCCCACCGCATCTCCACCCACTGACCCACCCCACCAAATCACCACCCACTGACCCAACCCACCTCCACCCACTGACCCACCCCACCACATCTCGACCCACCGACCCACCCCACCACATCTCCACCCACTGACCCACCCCACCACACTTCCACCCACTGACCCACCTCACCACACGTCCACCCACTGACCCACCCCACCGCATCTCCACCCACCGACCCACCCCACCACATCTCCACCCACTGACCCACCCCACCACACCTCCACCCACTGACCCACCCCACCGCATCTCCACCCACTGACCCACCCCACCACACTTCCACCCACTGACCCACCTCACCACACCTCCACCCACTGACCCACCCCACCTCCAACCACTGACCCACCCCACCACATCTCCACCCACTGACCCACCACACCACACCTCCACCCACTGACCCACTCCACCACACCTCCACTCACTGACCCACCCCACCACACGTCCACCCACTGAGCCACCCCACCACATCTCCACTCACGGACCCACCCCACCACATCTCGACCCACCGACACTCCCCACCACATCTCCACCCACTGACCCAACCCACCGCATCTCAGCCCACTGACCCACCCCACCACACCTCCACCCACTGACCCACCCCTCCACACCTCCACCCACTGACCCACCCCACCACACCTCCACCCACTGACCCACCCCACCACACCTCCACTCACTGACACACCCCACCACATCTCCACCCACCGAATCACCCCACCACACCTCCACCCAACGACCCACCCCACCGCATCTACACCCACTGACCCACCCCACCACATCTCGACCCACCGACACTCCCCACCACATCTCCACCCACTGACCCAACCCACCGCATCTCAGCCCACTGACCCACCCCACCACACCTCCACCCAATGACCCACCCCACCACACCTCCACCCACCGACCCACCCCACCACATCTCCGCCCACAGACCCACCCCACCTCCACCCACTGACCCACCCCACCACATCTCGACCCACCGACCCACCCCACCGCATCTCCACCCACTGACCCACCCCACCAAATCACCACCCACTGACCCACCCCACCTCCACCCACTGACACACCCCACCACATCTCGACCCACCGACCCACCCCACCACATCTCCACCCACTGACCCACCCCACCACACTTCCACCCACTGACCCACCTCACCACACGTCCACCCACTGACCCACCCCACCGCATCTCCACCCACCGACCCACCCCACCACATCTCCACCCACTGACCCACCCCACCGCATCTCCACCCACTGACCCACCCCACCACACTTCCACCCACTGACCCACCTCACCACACCTCCACCCACTGACCCACCCCACCTCCACCCACTGACCCAACCCACCACATCTCCACCCACTGACCCACCCCACCACACCTCCACCCACTGACGCACCCCACCGCATCTCCAGCCACTGACCCACCCCACCACACTTCCACCCACTGACCCACCTCACCACACCTCCACCCACTGACGCACCCCACCTCCACCCACTGACCCACCCCACCACATCTCCACCCACTGACCCACCCCACCACATCTCGACCCACCGACCCACCCCACCACATCTCGACCCACCGACCCACCCCACCACACCTCCACCCACTAATACACCCCACCACACCCCCAACCACTGACCCACCTCACCACACCTCCACCCACCGACCAACCCCACCACACCTCCACCCACCGACCCACCCCACCACATCGCGACCCACCGACCCACCCCACCGCATCTCCACCCACTGACCCACCCCACCACACCTCCACCCACCGACCCACCCCACGACACCTCCACCCACCGACCCACCCCACCACAGCTCCACCGACTGACCCACCCAACCACATCTCGACCCACCGACCCACCCCTCCGCATCTCCACCCACTGACCCACCCCACCACACCTCCACCCACCGACCCACCTCACCACACCTCGACCCACCGACCCACCCCACCACAGCTCCACCCACAGACCCACCCCACCACACCTCCACCCACTGACCCACCCCACCACACTTCCACCCACTGACCCACCTCACCACACCTGCACCCACTGACCCACCCCACCTCCACCCACTGACCCACCCCAGCACATCGCCACCCACTGACCCACCCCACCACATCTCCACCCACCGACCCACCCCACCACACCTCCACCCACTAATACAACCCACCACACCCCCAACCACTGACCCACCTCACCACACCTCCACCCACCGACCCACCCCACCACATCGCGACCCACCGACACACCCCACCGCATCTCCACCCACCGAACCACCCCACCACACCTCCACCCACCGACCCACCCCACCACATCTCCACCCACTGACCCTCCCCGCTGCACCTCCTCCCACCGACCCACCCCACCAGAGCTCCACCCACTGACCCACCCAACCACATCTCGACCCACCGACCCACCCCACCGCATCTCCACCCACTGACCCACCCCACCACACCTCCACCCACCGACCCACCTCACCACATCTCCACCCACTGACCCTCCCCGCTGCACCTCCACCCACCGACCCACCCCACCACCCCTCCACCCACCGACCCACCCCACCACAGCTCCACCCACAGACCCACCACACCATACTTCCACCCACTGACCCACCTCACCACACCTCCACCCACTGACCCACCCCACCTCCACCCACTGACCCACCCCACCACACCTCCACCCACTGACCCACTCCACCACACCTCCACTCACTGACCCACCCCACCACACCTCCACCCACTGAGCCACCCCACCACATCTCCACTCACTGACCCACCCCACCACACCTCCACCCACCGACCCACCCCACCACACCTCCACCCACTGACCCACCCCACCACACCTCCACCCACCGACACACCCCACCGCACCTCCACCCACCGACCCACCCCGCCACACCTCCACCCACTGACCCACCCCACCTCCACCCACTGACCCACCCCACCACATCTCGACCCACCGACCCACCCCACCGCATCTCCACCCACTGACCCACCCCACCAAATCACCACCCACTGACCCACCCCACCTCCACCCACTGACCCACCCCACCACATCTCGACCCACCGACCCACCCCACCACATCTCCACCCACTGACCCACCCCACCTCCACCCACTGACCCACCCCACCACATCTCGACCCACCGACCCACCCCACCACACCTCCACCCACTGACCCACCCCACCGCATCTCCACCCACTGACCCACCCCACCACACTTCCACCCACTGACCCACCTCACCACACCTCCACCCACTGACCCACCCCACCTCCAACCACTGACCCACCCCACCACATCTCCACCCACTGACCCACCACACCACACCTCCACCCACTGACCCACTCCACCACACCTCCACTCACTGACCCACCCCACCACACGTCCACCCACTGAGCCACCCCACCACATCTCCACTCACTGACCCACCCCACCACATCTCGACCCACCGACACTCCCCACCACATCTCCACCCACTGACCCAACCCACCGCATCTCAGCCCACTGACCCACCCCACCACACCTCCACCCACTGACCCACCCCTCCACACCTCCACCCACTGACCCACCCCACCACACCTCCACCCACTGACCCACCCCACCACACCTCCACTCACTGACACACCCCACCACATCTCCACCCACCGAATCACCCCACCACACCTCCACCCAACGACCCACCCCACCGCATCTACACCCACTGACCCACCCCACCACATCTCGACCCACCGACACTCCCCACCACATCTCCACCCACTGACCCAACCCACCGCATCTCAGCCCACTGACCCACCCCACCACACCTCCACCCAATGACCCACCCCACCACACCTCCACCCACCGACCCACCCCACCACATCTCCGCCCACAGACCCACCCCACCTCCACCCACTGACCCACCCCACCACATCTCGACCCACCGACCCACCCCACCGCATCTCCACCCACTGACCCACCCCACCAAATCACCACCCACTGACCCACCCCACCTCCACCCACTGACACACCCCACCACATCTCGACCCACCGACCCACCCCACCACATCTCCACCCACTGACCCACCCCACCACACTTCCACCCACTGACCCACCTCACCACACGTCCACCCACTGACCCACCCCACCGCATCTCCACCCACCGACCCACCCCACCACATCTCCACCCACTGACCCACCCCACCGCATCTCCACCCACTGACCCACCCCACCACACTTCCACCCACTGACCCACCTCACCACACCTCCACCCACTGACCCACCCCACCTCCACCCACTGACCCAACCCACCACATCTCCACCCACTGACCCACCCCACCACACCTCCACCCACTGACGCACCCCACCGCATCTCCACCCACTGACCCACCCCACCACACTTCCACCCACTGACCCACCTCACCACACCTCCACCCACTGACGCACCCCACCTCCACCCACTGACCCACCCCACCACATCTCCACCCACTGACCCACCCCACCACATCTCGACCCACCGACCCACCCCACCACATCTCGACCCACCGACCCACCCCACCACACCTCCACCCACTAATACACCCCACCACACCCCCAACCACTGACCCACCTCACCACACCTCCACCCACCGACCAACCCCACCACACCTCCACCCACCGACCCACCCCACCACATCGCGACCCACCGACCCACCCCACCGCATCTCCACCCACTGACCCACCCCACCACACCTCCACCCACCGACCCACCCCACGACACCTCCACCCACCGACCCACCCCACCACAGCTCCACCCACTGACCCACCCAACCACATCTCGACCCACCGACCCACCCCTCCGCATCTCCACCCACTGACCCACCCCACCACACCTCCACCCACCGACCCACCTCACCACATCTCCACCCACTGACCCTCCCCACTGCACCTCCACCCACCGACCCACCCCACCACACCTCGACCCACCGACCCACCCCACCACAGCTCCACCCACAGACCCACCCCACCACACCTCCACCCACTGACCCACCCCACCACACTTCCACCCACTGACCCACCTCACCACACCTGCACCCACTGACCCACCCCACCTCCACCCACTGACCCACCCCACCACATCGCCACCCACTGACCCACCCCACCACATCTCCACCCACCGACCCACCCCACCACACCTCCACACACTAATACACCCCACCACACCCCCAACCACTGACCCACCTCACCACACCTCCACCCACCGACCCACCCCACCACATCGCAACCCACCGACACACCCCACCGCATCTCCACCCACCGAACCACCCCACCACACCTCCACCCACCGACCCACCCCACCACATCTCCACCCACTGACCCTCCCCGCTGCACCTCCTCCCACCGACCCACCCCACCAGAGCTCCACCCACCGACCCACCCCACCACACCTCCACCCACTAATACACCCCACCACACCCCCAACCACTGACCCACCTCACCACACCTCCACGCACCGACCAACCCCACCACACCTCCACCCACCGACCCACCCCACCACATCGCGACCCACCGAACCACCCGACCGCATCTTCACCCACTGACCCACCCCACCACACCTCCACCCACCGACCCACCCCACGACACCTCCACCCACCGACCCACCCCACCACAGCTCCACCCACTGACCCACCCAACCACATCTCGACCCACCGAGCCACCCCACCGCATCTCCACCCACTGACCCACCCCATCACACCTCCACCCACCGACCCACCTCACCACATCTCCACCCACTGACCCTCCCCACTGCACCTCCACCCACCGACCCACCCCACCACACCTCGACCCACCGACCCACCCCACCACAGCTCCACCCACAGACCCACCCCACCACACCTCCACCCACTGACCCACCCCACCACACTTCCACCCACTGACCCACCTCACCACACCTGCACCCACTGACCCACCCCACCTCCACCCACTGACCCACCCCACCACATCGCCACCCACTGACCCACCACCACCACATCTCCACCCACCGACCCACCCCACCACACCTCCACCCAATAATACACCCCACCACACCCCCAACCACTGACCCACCTCACCACACCTCCACCCACCGACCCACCCCACCACATCGCGACCCACCGACACACCCCACCGCATCTCCACCCACCGAACCACCCCACCACACCTCCACCCACCGACCCACCCCTACACATCTCCACCCACTGACCCACCCCTCCACACCTCCACCCACTGACCCACCCCACCACACCTCCACCCACCGACCCACCCCAACACATCTCCACCCACTGACCCACCCCACCACACCTCCACCCACCGACCCACCTCACCACATCTCCACCCACTGACCCTCCCCGCTGCACCTCCTCCCACCGACCCACCCCACCTGAGCTCCACCCACTGACCCACCCCACCGCATCTCCACCCACCGACCCACCCCACCACATCTCCACCCACTGACCCACCCCACCACACCTCCACCCACTGACCCACCCCACCGCATCTCCACCCACTGACCCACCCCACCACACTTCCACCCACTGACCCACCTCACCACACCTCCACCCACTGACCCACCCCACCTCCACCCACTGACCCACCCCACCACATCTCCACCCACTGACCCACCCCACCACACTTCCACCCACTGACCCACCCCACCACACCTCCACCCACTGACCCACTCCACCACACCTCCACTCACTGACCCACCCCACCACACGTCCACCCACTGAGCCACCCCACCACATCTCCACTCACTGACCCACCCCACCACACCTCCACCCACCGACCCACCCCACCACACCTCCACCCACTGACCCACCCCACCACACCTCCACCCACCGACACACCCCACCGCACCTCCACTCACTTACCCACCCCACCTCCACCCACTGACCCACCCCACCACATCTCGACCCACCGACCCACCCCACCGCATCTCCACCCACTGACCCACCCCACCAAATCACCACACACTGACCCACCCCACCTCCACCCACTGACCCACCCCACCACATCTCGACCCACCGACCCACCCCACCACATCTCCACCCACTGACCCACCCCACCACACTTCCACCCACTGACCCACCTCACCACACGTCCACCCACTGACCCACCCCACCGCATCTCCACCCACCGACCCACCCCACCACATCTCCACCCACTGACCCACCCCACCGCATCTCCACCCAATGACCCACCCCACCACACTTCCACCCACTGACCCACCTCACCACACCTCCACCCACTGACCCACCCCACCTCCACCCACTGACCCACCCCACCACATCTCCACCCACTGACCCACCCCACCACACCTCCACCCACTGACCCACCCCACCTCCACCCACTGACCCACCCCACCACATCTCCACCCACTGACCCACCCCACCACATCTCCACCCACTGACCCACCCCACCACACTTCCACCCACTGACCCACCTCACCACACGTCCACCCACTGACCCACCCCACCGCATCTCCACCCACCGACCCACCCCACCACATCTCCACCCACTGACCCACCCCACCGCATCTCCACCCAATGACCCACCCCACCACACTTCCACCCACTGACCCACCTCACCACACCTCCACCCACTGACCCACCCCACCTCCACCCACTGACCCACCCCACCACATCTCCACCCACTGACCCACCCCACCACATCTCCACCCACTGACGCACCCCACCGCATCTCCACCCACTGACCCACCCCACCACACTTCCACCCACTGACCCACCTCACCACACCTCCACCCACTGACCCACCCCACCTCCACCCACTGACCCACCCCACCACATCTCCACCCACTAACCCACCCCACCACATCTCGACCCACCGACCCACCCCACCACATCTCGACCCACCGACCCACCCCACCACACCTCCACCCACTAATACACCCCACCACACCCCCAACCACTGACCCACCTCACCACACCTCCACCCACCGACCAACCCCACCACACCTCCACCCACCGACCCACCCCACCACATCGCGACCCACCGACCCACCCCACCGCATCTCCACCCACTGACCCACCCCACCACACCTCCACCCACCGACCCACCCCACGACACCTCCACCCACCGACCCACCCCACCACAGCTCCACCCACTGACCCACCCAACCACATCTCGACCCACCGACCCACCCCACCGCATCTCCACCCACTGACCCACCCCACCACACCTCCACCCACCGACCCACCTCACCACATCTCCACCCACTGACCCTCCCCACTGCACCTCCACCCACCGACCCACCCCACCACACACCTCGACCCACCGACCCACCCCACCACAGCTCCACCCACAGACCCACCCCACCACACCTCCACCCACCGACCCACCCCACCACACCTCCACCCACTAATACAACCCACCACACCCCCAACCACTGACCCACCTCACCACACCTCCACCACCGACCCACCCCACCACATCGCGACCCACCGACACACCCCCACCGCATCTCCACCCACCGAACCACCCCACCACACCTCCACCCACCGACCCACCCCACCACATCTCCACCCACTGACCCTCCCCGCTGCACCTCCTCCCACCGACCCACCCCACCAGAGCTCCACCCACTGACCCACCCAACCACATCTCGACCCACCGACCCACCCCACCGCATCTCCACCCACTGACCCACCCCCACCAACCTCCACCCACCGACCCACCTCACCACATCTCCACCCACTGACCCTCCCCGCTGCACCTCCACCCACCGACCCACCCCACCACACCTCCACCCACCGACCCACCCCACCACAGCTCCACCCACAGACCCACCACACCATACTTCCACCCACTGACCCACCTCACCACACCTCCACCCACTGACCCACCCCACCTCCACCCACTGACCCACCCCACCACACCTCCACCCCACTGACCCACTCCACCACACCTCCACTCACTGACCCACCCCACCACACCTCCACCCACTGAGCCACCCCACCACATCTCCACTCACTGACCACCCCACCACACCTCCACCCACCGACCCACCCCACCACACCTCCACCCACTGACCCACCCCACCACACCTCCACCCACCGACACACCCCACCGCACCTCCACCCACCGACCCACCCCGCCACACCTCCACCCACTGACCCACCCCACCTCCACCCCACTGACCCACCCCACCACATCTCGACCCACCGACCCACCCCACCGCATCTCCACCCACTGACCCACCCCACCAAATCACCACCCACTGACCCACCCCACCTCCACCCACTGACCCACCCCACCACATCTAGACCCACCGACCCACCCCACCACATCTCCACCCACTGACCCACCCCACCTCCACCCACTGACCCACCCCACCACATCTCGACCCACCGACCCACCCCACCACACTCCACCCACTGACCCACCCCACCGCATCTCCACCCACTGACCCACCCCACCACACTTCCACCCACTGACCCACCTCACCACACCTCCACCCACTGACACACCCCACCTCCAACCACTGACTCCACCCCACCACATCTCCACCCACTGACCCACCACACCACACCTCCACCCACTGACCCACTCCACCACACCTCCACTCACTGACCCACCCCACCACACGTCCACCCACTGAGCCACCCCACCACATCTCACTCACTGACCCACCCCACCACATCTCGACCCACCGACACTCCCCCACCACATCTCCACCCACTGACCCAACCCACCGCATCTCAGCCCACTGACCCACCCCACCACACCTCCACCCACTGACCCACCCCTCCACACCTCCACCCACTGACCCACCCCACCACACCTCCACCCACTGACCCACCCCACCACACCTCCACTCACTGACACACCCCACCACATCTCCACCCACCGAATCACCCCACCACACCTCCACCCAACGACCCACCCCACCGCATCTACACCCACTGACCCACCCCACCACATCTCGACCCACCGACACTCCCCACCACATCTCCACCCACTGACCCAACCCACCGCATCTCAGCCCACTGACCCACCCCACCACACCTCCACCCAATGACCCACCCCACCACACCTCCACCCACCGACCCACCCCACCACATCTCCGCCCACAGACCCACCCCACCTCCACCCACTGACCCACCCCACCACATCTCGACCCACCGACCCACCCCACCGCATCTCCACCCACTGACCCACCCCACCAAATCACCACCCACTGACCCACCCCACCTCCACCCACTGACACACCCCACCACATCTCGACCCACCGACCCACCCCACCACATCTCCACCCACTGACCCACCCCACCACACTTCCACCCACTGACCCACCTCACCACACGTCCACCCACTGACCCACCCCACCGCATCTCCACCCACCGACCCACCCCACCACATCTCCACCCACTGACCCACCCCACCGCATCTCCACCCACTGACCCACCCCACCACACTTCCACCCACTGACCCACCTCACCACACCTCCACCCACTGACCCACCCCACCTCCACCCACTGACCCAACCCACCACATCTCCACCCACTGACCCACCCCACCACACCTCCACCCACTGACGCACCCCACCGCATCTCCACCCACTGACCCACCCCACCACACTTCCACCCACTGACCCACCTCACCACACCTCCACCCACTGACGCACCCCACCTCCACCCACTGACCCACCCCACCACATCTCCACCCACTGACCCACCCCACCACATCTCGACCCACCGACCCACCCCACCACATCTCGACCCACCGACCCACCCCACCACACCTCCACCCACTAATACACCCCACCACACCCCCAACCACTGACCCACCTCACCACACCTCCACCCACCGACCAACCCCACCACACCTCCACCCACCGACCCACCCCACCACATCGCGACCCACCGACCCACCCCACCGCATCTCCACCCACTGACCCACCCCACCACACCTCCACCCACCGACCCACCCCACGACACCTCCACCCACCGACCCACCCCACCACAGCTCCACCCACTGACCCACCCAACCACATCTCGACCCACCGACCCACCCCTCCGCATCTCCACCCACTGACCCACCCCACCACACCTCCACCCACCGACCCACCTCACCACATCTCCACCCACTGACCCTCCCCACTGCACCTCCACCCACCGACCCACCCCACCACACCTCGACCCACCGACCCACCCCACCACAGCTCCACCCACAGACCCACCCCACCACACCTCCACCCACTGACCCACCCCACCACACTTCCACCCACTGACCCACCTCACCACACCTGCACCCACTGACCCACCCCACCTCCACCCACTGACCCACCCCACCACATCGCCACCCACTGACCCACCCCACCACATCTCCACCCACCGACCCACCCCACCACACCTCCACCCACTAATACAACCCACCACACCCCCAACCACTGACCCACCTCACCACACCTCCACCCACCGACCCACCCCACCACATCGCGACCCACCGACACACCCCACCGCATCTCCACCCACCGAACCACCCCACCACACCTCCACCCACCGACCCACCCCACCACATCTCCACCCACTGACCCTCCCCGCTGCACCTCCTCCCACCGACCCACCCCACCAGAGCTCCACCCACTGACCCACCCAACCACATCTCGACCCACCGACCCACCCCACCGCATCTCCACCCACTGACCCACCCCACCACACCTCCACCCACCGACCCACCTCACCACATCTCCACCCACTGACCCTCCCCGCTGCACCTCCACCCACCGACCCACCCCACCACACCTCCACCCACCGACCCACCCCACCACAGCTCCACCCACAGACCCACCACACCATACTTCCACCCACTGACCCACCTCACCACACCTCCACCCACTGACCCACCCCACCTCCACCCACTGACCCACCCCACCTCCACCCACTGACCCACCCCACCACACCTCCACCCACTGACCCACTCCACCACACCTCCACTCACTGACCCACCCCACCACACCTCCACCCACTGAGCCACCCCACCACATCTCCACTCACTGACCCACCCCACCACACCTCCACCCACCGACCCACCCCACCACACCTCCACCCACTGACCCACCCCACCACACCTCCACCCACCGACACACCCCACCGCACCTCCACCCACCGACCCACCCCGCCACACCTCCACCCACTGACCCACCCCACCTCCACCCACTGACCCACCCCACCACATCTCGACCCACCGACCCACCCCACCGCATCTCGACCCACTGACCCACCCCACCAAATCACCACCCACTGACCCACCCCACCTCCACCCACTGACCCACCCCACCACATCTCGACCCACCGACCCACCCCACCACATCTCCACCCACTGACCCACCCCACCACACTTCCACCCACTGACCCACCTCACCACACGTCCACCCACTGACCCACCCCACCGCATCTCCACCCACCGACCCACCCCACCACATCTCCACCCACTGACCCACCCCACCACACCTCCACCCACTGACCCACCCCACCGCATCTCCACCCACTGACCCACCCCACCACACTTCCACCCACTGACCCACCTCACCACACCTCCACCCACTGACCCACCCCACCTCCACCCACTGACCCACCCCAACACATCTCCACCCACTGACCCACCCCACCACACTTCCACCCACTGACCCACCCCACCACACCTCCACCCACTGACCCACTCCACCACACCTCCACTCACTGACCCACCCCACCACACGTCCACCCACTGAGCCACCCCACCACATCTCCACTCACTGACCCACCCCACAACACCTCCACCCACCGACCCACCCCACCACACCTCCACCCACTGACCCACCCCACCACACCTCCACCCACCGACCCACCCCACCACATCTCGACCCACCGACCCACCCCACCGCATCTCCACCCACTGACCCACCCCACCAAATCACCACCCACTGACCCACCCCACCTCCACCCACTGACCCACCCCACCACATCTCGACCCACCGACCCACCCCACCACATCTCCACCCACTGACCCACCCCACCACACTTCCACCCACTGACCCACCTCACCACACGTCCACCCACCGACCCACCCCACCACATCTCCACCCACTGACCCACCCCACCGCATCTCCACCCACTGACCCACCCCACCACACTTCCACCCACTGACCCACCTCACCACACCTCCACCCACTGACCCACCCCACCTCCACCCACTGACCCACCCCACCACATCTCCACCCACTGACCCACCCCACCACACCTCCACCCACTGACGCACCCCACCGCATCTCCACCCACTGACCCACCCCACCACACTTCCACCCACCGACCCACCCCACCACATCTCCACCCACTGACCCACCCCACCTCCACCCACTGACCCACCCCACCACATCTCCACCCACTGACCCACCCCACCACATCTCGACCCACCGACCCACCCCACCACATCTCGACCCACCGACCCACCCCACCACACCTCCACCCACAGACCCACCCCACCACACTTCCACCCACTGACCCACATCACCACACCTCCACCCACTGACCCACCCCACCTCCACCCACTGACCCACCCCACCACATCTCCACCCACTGACCCACCCCACCACATCTCGACCCACCGACCCACCCCACCACATCTCGACCCACCGACCCACCCCACCACACCTCCACCCACTAATACACCCCACCACACCCCCAACCACTGACCCACCTCACCACACCTCCACGCACCGACCAACCCCACCACACCTCCACCCACCGACCCACCCCACCACATCGCGACCCACCGAACCACCCGACCGCATCTTCACCCACTGACCCACCCCACCACACCTCCACCCACCGACCCACCCCACGACACCTCCACCCACCGACCCACCCCACCACAGCTCCACCCACTGACCCACCCAACCACATCTCGACCCACCGAGCCACCCCACCGCATCTCCACCCACTGACCCACCCCATCACACCTCCACCCACCGACCCACCTCACCACATCTCCACCCACTGACCCTCCCCACTGCACCTCCACCCACCGACCCACCCCACCACACCTCGACCCACCGACCCACCCCACCACAGCTCCACCCACAGACCCACCCCACCACACCTCCACCCACTGACCCACCCCACCACACTTCCACCCACTGACCCACCTCACCACACCTGCACCCACTGACCCACCCCACCTCCACCCACTGACCCACCCCACCACATCGCCACCCACTGACCCACCACCACCACATCTCCACCCACCGACCCACCCCACCACACCTCCACCCAATAATACACCCCACCACACCCCCAACCACTGACCCACCTCACCACACCTCCACCCACCGACCCACCCCACCACATCGCGACCCACCGACACACCCCACCGCATCTCCACCCACCGAACCACCCCACCACACCTCCACCCACCGACCCACCCCTACACATCTCCACCCACTGACCCACCCCTCCACACCTCCACCCACTGACCCACCCCACCACACCTCCACCCACCGACCCACCCCAACACATCTCCACCCACTGACCCACCCCACCACACCTCCACCCACCGACCCACCTCACCACATCTCCACCCACTGACCCTCCCCGCTGCACCTCCTCCCACCGACCCACCCCACCTGAGCTCCACCCACTGACCCACCCCACCGCATCTCCACCCACCGACCCACCCCACCACATCTCCACCCACTGACCCACCCCACCACACCTCCACCCACTGACCCACCCCACCGCATCTCCACCCACTGACCCACCCCACCACACTTCCACCCACTGACCCACCTCACCACACCTCCACCCACTGACCCACCCCACCTCCACCCACTGACCCACCCCACCACATCTCCACCCACTGACCCACCCCACCACACTTCCACCCACTGACCCACCCCACCACACCTCCACCCACTGACCCACTCCACCACACCTCCACTCACTGACCCACCCCACCACACGTCCACCCACTGAGCCACCCCACCACATCTCCACTCACTGACCCACCCCACCACACCTCCACCCACCGACCCACCCCACCACACCTCCACCCACTGACCCACCCCACCACACCTCCACCCACCGACACACCCCACCGCACCTCCACTCACTTACCCACCCCACCTCCACCCACTGACCCACCCCACCACATCTCGACCCACCGACCCACCCCACCGCATCTCCACCCACTGACCCACCCCACCAAATCACCACACACTGACCCACCCCACCTCCACCCACTGACCCACCCCACCACATCTCGACCCACCGACCCACCCCACCACATCTCCACCCACTGACCCACCCCACCACACTTCCACCCACTGACCCACCTCACCACACGTCCACCCACTGACCCACCCCACCGCATCACCACCCACCGACCCACCCCACCACATCTCCACCCACTGACCCACCCCACCGCATCTCCACCCAATGACCCACCCCACCACACTTCCACCCACTGACCCACCTCACCACACCTCCACCCACTGACCCACCCCACCTCCACCCACTGACCCACCCCACCACATCTCCACCCACTGACCCACCCCACCACACCTCCACCCACTGACCCACCCCACCTCCACCCACTGACCCACCCCACCACATCTCCACCCACTGACCCACCCCACCACATCTCCACCCACTGACCCACCCCACCACACTTCCACCCACTGACCCACCTCACCACACGTCCACCCACTGACCCACCCCACCGCATCTCCACCCACCGACCCACCCCACCACATCTCCACCCACTGACCCACCCCACCGCATCTCCACCCAATGACCCACCCCACCACACTTCCACCCACTGACCCACCTCACCACACCTCCACCCACTGACCCACCCCACCTCCACCCACTGACCCACCCCACCACATCTCCACCCACTGACCCACCCCACCACATCTCCACCCACTGACGCACCCCACCGCATCTCCACCCACTGACCCACCCCACCACACTTCCACCCACTGACCCACCTCACCACACCTCCACCCACTGACCCACCCCACCTCCACCCACTGACCCACCCCACCACATCTCCACCCACTAACCCACCCCACCACATCTCGACCCACCGACCCACCCCACCACATCTCGACCCACCGACCCACCCCACCACACCTCCACCCACTAATACACCCCACCACACCCCCAACCACTGACCCACCTCACCACACCTCCACCCACCGACCAACCCCACCACACCTCCACCCACCGACCCACCCCACCACATCGCGACCCACCGACCCACCCCACCGCATCTCCACCCACTGACCCACCCCACCACACCTCCACCCACCGACCCACCCCACGACACCTCCACCCACCGACCCACCCCCACCACAGCTCCACCCACTGACCCACCCAACCACATCTCGACCCACCGACCCACCCCACCGCATCTCCACCCACTGACCCACCCCACCACACCTCCACCCACCGACCCACCTCACCACATCTCCACCCACTGACCCTCCCCACTGCACCTCCACCCACCGACCCACCCCACCACACCTCGACCCACCGACCCACCCCACCACAGCTCCACCCACAGACCCACCCCACCACACCTCCACCCACCGACCCACCCCACCACACCTCCACCCACTAATACAACCCACCACACCCCCAACCACTGACCCACCTCACCACACCTCCACCCACCGACCCACCCCACCACATCGCGACCCACCGACACACCCCACCGCATCTCCACCCACCGAACCACCCCACCACACCTCCACCCACCGACCCACCCCACCACATCTCCACCCACTGACCCTCCCCGCTGCACCTCCTCCCACCGACCCACCCCACCAGAGCTCCACCCACTGACCCACCCAACCACATCTCGACCCACCGACCCACCCCACCGCATCTCCACCCACTGACCCACCCCACCACACCTCCACCCACCGACCCACCTCACCACATCTCCACCCACTGACCCTCCCCGCTGCACCTCCACCCACCGACCCACCCCACCACACCTCCACCCACCGACCCACCCCACCACAGCTCCACCCACAGACCCACCACACCATACTTCCACCCACTGACCCACCTCACCACACCTCCACCCACTGACCCACCCCACCTCCACCCACTGACCCACCCCACCACACCTCCACCCACTGACCCACTCCACCACACCTCCACTCACTGACCCACCCCACCACACCTCCACCCACTGAGCCACCCCACCACATCTCCACTCACTGACCCACCCCACCACACCTCCACCCACCGACCCACCCCACCACACCTCCACCCACTGACCCACCCCACCACACCTCCACCCACCGACACACCCCACCGCACCTCCACCCACCGACCCACCCCGCCACACCTCCACCCACTGACCCACCCCACCTCCACCCACTGACCCACCCCACCACATCTCGACCCACCGACCCACCCCACCGCATCTCCACCCACTGACCCACCCCACCAAATCACCACCCACTGACCCACCCCACCTCCACCCACTGACCCACCCCACCACATCTAGACCCACCGACCCACCCCACCACATCTCCACCCACTGACCCACCCCACCTCCACCCACTGACCCACCCCACCACATCTCGACCCACCGACCCACCCCACCACACCTCCACCCACTGACCCACCCCACCGCATCTCCACCCACTGACCCACCCCACCACACTTCCACCCACTGACCCACCTCACCACACCTCCACCCACTGACACACCCCACCTCCAACCACTGACCCACCCCACCACATCTCCACCCACTGACCCACCACACCACACCTCCACCCACTGACCCACTCCACCACACCTCCACTCACTGACCCACCCCACCACACGTCCACCCACTGAGCCACCCCACCACATCTCCACTCACTGACCCACCCCACCACATCTCGACCCACCGACACTCCCCACCACATCTCCACCCACTGACCCAACCCACCGCATCTCAGCCCACTGACCCACCCCACCACACCTCCACCCACTGACCCACCCCTCCACACCTCCACCCACTGACCCACCCCACCACACCTCCACCCACTGACCCACCCCACCACACCTCCACTCACTGACACACCCCACCACATCTCCACCCACCGAATCACCCCACCACACCTCCACCCAACGACCCACCCCACCGCATCTACACCCACTGACCCACCCCACCACATCTCGACCCACCGACACTCCCCACCACATCTCCACCCACTGACCCAACCCACCGCATCTCAGCCCACTGACCCACCCCACCACACCTCCACCCAATGACCCACCCCACCACACCTCCACCCACCGACCCACCCCACCACATCTCCGCCCACAGACCCACCCCACCTCCACCCACTGACCCACCCCACCACATCTCGACCCACCGACCCACCCCACCGCATCTCCACCCACTGACCCACCCCACCAAATCACCACCCACTGACCCACCCCACCTCCACCCACTGACACACCCCACCACATCTCGACCCACCGACCCACCCCACCACATCTCCACCCACTGACCCACCCCACCACACTTCCACCCACTGACCCACCTCACCACACGTCCACCCACTGACCCACCCCACCGCATCTCCACCCACCGACCCACCCCACCACATCTCCACCCACTGACCCACCCCACCGCATCTCCACCCACTGACCCACCCCACCACACTTCCACCCACTGACCCACCTCACCACACCTCCACCCACTGACCCACCCCACCTCCACCCACTGACCCAACCCACCACATCTCCACCCACTGACCCACCCCACCACACCTCCACCCACTGACGCACCCCACCGCATCTCCACCCACTGACCCACCCCACCACACTTCCACCCACTGACCCACCTCACCACACCTCCACCCACTGACGCACCCCACCTCCACCCACTGACCCACCCCACCACATCTCCACCCACTGACCCACCCCACCACATCTCGACCCACCGACCCACCCCACCACATCTCGACCCACCGACCCACCCCACCACACCTCCACCCACTAATACACCCCACCACACCCCCAACCACTGACCCACCTCACCACACCTCCACCCACCGACCAACCCCACCACACCTCCACCCACCGACCCACCCCACCACATCGCGACCCACCGACCCACCCCACCGCATCTCCACCCACTGACCCACCCCACCACACCTCCACCCACCGACCCACCCCACGACACCTCCACCCACCGACCCACCCCACCACAGCTCCACCCACTGACCCACCCAACCACATCTCGACCCACCGACCCACCCCTCCGCATCTCCACCCACTGACCCACCCCACCACACCTCCACCCACCGACCCACCTCACCACATCTCCACCCACTGACCCTCCCCACTGCACCTCCACCCACCGACCCACCCCACCACACCTCGACCCACCGACCCACCCCACCACAGCTCCACCCACAGACCCACCCCACCACACCTCCACCCACTGACCCACCCCACCACACTTCCACCCACTGACCCACCTCACCACACCTGCACCCACTGACCCACCCCACCTCCACCCACTGACCCACCCCACCACATCGCCACCCACTGACCCACCCCACCACATCTCCACCCACCGACCCACCCCACCACACCTCCACCCACTAATACACCCCACCACACCCCCAACCACTGACCCACCTCACCACACCTCCACCCACCGACCCACCCCACCACATCGCGACCCACCGACACACCCCACCGCATCTCCACCCACCGAACCACCCCACCACACCTCCACCCACCGACCCACCCCACCACATCTCCACCCACTGACCCTCCCCGCTGCACCTCCTCCCACCGACCCACCCCACCAGAGCTCCACCCACTGACCCACCCAACCACATCTCGACCCACCGACCCACCCCACCGCATCTCCACCCACTGACCCACCCCACCACACCTCCACCCACCGACCCACCTCACCACATCTCCACCCACTGACCCTCCCCGCTGCACCTCCACCCACCGACCCACCCCACCACACCTCCACCCACCGACCCACCCCACCACAGCTCCACCCACAGACCCACCACACCATACTTCCACCCACTGACCCACCTCACCACACCTCCACCCACTGACCCACCCCACCTCCACCCACTGACCCACCCCACCACACCTCCACCCACTGACCCACTCCACCACACCTCCACTCACTGACCCACCCCACCACACCTCCACCCACTGAGCCACCCCACCACATCTCCACTCACTGACCCACCCCACCACACCTCCACCCACCGACCCACCCCACCACACCTCCACCCACTGACCCACCCCACCACACCTCCACCCACCGACACACCCCACCGCACCTCCACCCACCGACCCACCCCGCCACACCTCCACCCACTGACCCACCCCACCACATCTCGACCCACCGACCCACCCCACCGCATCTCCACCCACTGACCCACCCCACCAAATCACCACCCACTGACCCACCCCACCTCCACCCACTGACCCACCCCACCACATCTCGACCCACCGACCCACCCCACCACATCTCCACCCACTGACCCACCCCACCACACTTCCACCCACTGACCCACCTCACCACACGTCCACCCACTGACCCACCCCACCGCATCTCCACCCACCGACCCACCCCACCACATCTCCACCCACTGACCCACCCCACCACACCTCCACCCACTGACCCACCCCACCGCATCTCCACCCACTGACCCACCCCACCACACTTCCACCCACTGACCCACCTCACCACACCTCCACCCACTGACCCACCCCACCTCCACCCACTGACCCACCCCACCACATCTCCACCCACTGACCCACCCCACCACACTTCCACCCACTGACCCACCCCACCACACCTCCACCCACTGACCCACTCCACCACACCTCCACTCACTGACCCACCCCACCACACTTCCACCCACTGAGCCACCCCACCACATCTCCACTCACTGACCCACCCCACAACACCTCCACCCACCGACCCACCCCACCACACCTCCACCCACTGACCCACCCCACCACACCTCCACCCACCGACCCACCCCACCACATCTCGACCCACCGACCCACCCCACCGCATCTCCACCCACTGACCCACCCCACCAAATCACCACCCACTGACCCACCCCACCTCCACCCACTGACCCACCCCACCACATCTCGACCCACCGACCCACCCCACCACATCTCCACCCACTGACCCACCCCACCACACTTCCACCCACTGACCCACCTCACCACACGTCCACCCACTGACCCACCCCACCGCATCTCCACCCACCGACCCACCCCACCACATCTCCACCCACTGACCCACCCCACCGCATCTCCACCCACTGACCCACCCCACCACACTTCCACCCACTGACCCACCTCACCACACCTCCACCCACTGACCCACCCCACCTCCACCCACTGACCCACCCCACCACATCTCCACCCACTGACCCACCCCACCACACCTCCACCCACTGACGCACCCCACCGCATCTCCACCCACTGACCCACCCCACCACACTTCCACCCACCGACCCACCCCACCACATCTCCACCCACTGACCCACCCCACCTCCACCCACTGACCCACCCCACCACATCTCCACCCACTGACCCACCCCACCACACCTCCACTCACTGACCCACCCCACCACATCTCCACCCACCGACCCACCCCACCACACCTCCACCCACCGACCCACCCCACCGCATCTACACCCACTGACCCACCCCACCACATCTCGACCCACCGACACTCCCCACCACATCTCCACCCACTGACCCACCCCACCGCATCTCCGCCCACTGACCCACCCCACCACACCTCCACCCACTGACCCACCCCACCACACCTCCACTCACCGACCCACCCCACCACACCTCCACCCACCGACCCACCCCACCGCATCTACACCCACTGACCCACCCCACCACATCTCGACCCACCGACACTCCCCACCACATCTCCACCCACTGACCCAACCCACCGCATCTCAGCCCACTGACCCACCCCACCACACCTCCACCCACTGACCCACCCCTCCACACCTCCACCCACTGACCCACCCCACCACACCTCCACCCACTGACCCACCCCACCACACCTCCACTCACTGACCCACCCCACCACATCTCCACCCACCGAATCACCCCACCACACCTCCACCCACCGACCCACCCCACCGCATCTACACCCACTGACGCACCCCACCACATCTCGACCCACCGACACTCCCCACCACATCTCCACCCACTGACCCAACCCACCGCATCTCAGCCCACTGACCCACCCCACCACACCTCCACCCAATGACCCACCCCACCACACCTCCACCCACCGACCCACCCCACCACATCTCCGCCCACAGACCCACCCCACCACACCACCCACTGACGCACCCCACCACACTTCCTCCCACAGACCCACCCCACCACACCTCCACCCACTGAGACACTCCACCACACCTCCACCCACCGACCCACCACACCACATCTCCACCCACTGACCCACCCCACCACACCTCCACCCACTGACCCACTCCACCACACCTCCACTCACTGACCCACCCCACCACACCTCCACCCACTGAGCCACCCCACCAAATCTCCACGCACTGACCCACCCCACCACATCTCCACCCACTGACCCACCCCACCACACTTCCACCCACCGACCCACCCCACCACACCTCCACCCACTGACCCACTCCACCACACCTCCACTCACTGACCCACCCCACCACACCTCCACCCACTGAGACACCCCACCACATCTCCACTCACTGACCCACCCCACCACACCTCCACCCACCGACCCACCCCACCACACCTCCACCCACCGACCCACCCCGCCACACCTCCACCCACTGACCCACCCCACCTCCACCCACTGACCCACCCCACCACATCTCGACACACCGACCCACCCCACCGCATCTCCACCCACTGACCCACCCCACCAAATCACCACCCACTGACCCAACCCACCTCCACCCACTGACCCACCCCACCACATCTCGACCCACCGACCCACCCCACCACATCTCCACCCACTGACCCACCCCACCACACTTCCACCCACTGACCCACCTCACCACACGTCCACCCACTGACCCACCCCACCGCATCTCCACCCACCGACCCACCCCACCACATCTCCACCCACTGACCCACCCCACCACACCTCCACCCACTGACCCACCCCACCGCATCTCCACCCACTGACCCACCCCACCACACTTCCACCCACTGACCCACCTCACCACACCTCCACCCACTGACCCACCCTACCTCCAACCACTGACCCACCCAACCACATCTCCACCCACTGACCCACCACACCACACCTCCACCCACTGACCCACTCCACCACACCTCCACTCACTGACCCACCCCACCACACGTCCACCCACTGAGCCACCCCACCACATCTCCACTCACTGACCCACCCCACCACATCTCGACCCACCGACACTCCCCACCACATCTCCACCCACTGACCCAACCCACCGCATCTCAGCCCACTGACCCACCCCACCACACCTCCACCCACTGACCCACCCCTCCACACCTCCACCCACTGACCCACCCCACCACACCTCCACCCACTGACCCACCCCACCACACCTCCACTCACTGACACACCCCACCACATCTCCACCCACCGAATCACCCCACCACACCTCCACCCAACGACCCACCCCACCGCATCTACACCCACTGACCCACCCCACCACATCTCGACCCACCGACACTCCCCACCACATCTCCACCCACTGACCCAACCCACCGCATCTCAGCCCACTGACCCACCCCACCACACCTCCACCCAATGACCCACCCCACCACACCTCCACCCACCGACCCACCCCACCACATCTCCGCCCACAGACCCACCCCACCTCCACCCACTGACCCACCCCACCACATCTCGACCCACCGACCCACCCCACCGCATCTCCACCCACTGACCCACCCCATCAAATCACCACCCACTGACCCACCCCACCTCCACCCACTGACACACCCCACCACATCTCGACCCAACGACCCACCCCACCACATCTCCACCCACTGACCCACCCCACCACACTTCCACCCACTGACCCACCTCACCACACGTCCACCCACTGACCCACCCCACCGCATCTCCACCCACCGACCCACCCCACCACATCTCCACCCACTGACCCACCCCACCGCATCTCCACCCACTGACCCACCCCACCACACTTCCACCCACTGACCCACCTCACCACACCTCCACCCACTGACCCACCCCACCTCCACCCACTGACCCAACCCACCACATCTCCACCCACTGACCCACCCCACCACACCTCCACCCACTGACGCACCCCACCGCATCTCCACCCACTGACCCACCCCACCACACTTCCACCCACTGACCCACCTCACCACACCTCCACCCACTGACGCACCCCACCTCCACCCACTGACCCACCCCACCACATCTCCACCCACTGACCCACCCCACCACATCTCGACCCACCGACCCACCCCACCACATCTCGACCCACCGACCCACCCCACCACACCTCCACCCACTAATACACCCCACCACACCCCCAACCACTGACCCACCTCACCACACCTCCACCCACCGACCAACCCCACCACACCTCCACCCACCGACCCACCCCACCACATCGCGACCCACCGACCCACCCCACCGCATCTCCACCCACTGACCCACCCCACCACACCTCCACCCACCGACCCACCCCACGACACCTCCACCCACCGACCCACCCCACCACAGCTCCACCGACTGACCCACCCAACCACATCTCGACCCACCGACCCACCCCTCCGCATCTCCACCCACTGACCCACCCCACCACACCTCCACCCACCGACCCACCTCACCACATCTCCACCCACTGACCCTCCCCACTGCACCTCCACCCACCGACCCACCCCACCACACCTCGACCCACCGACCCACCCCACCACAGCTCCACCCACAGACCCACCCCACCACACCTCCACCCACTGACCCACCCCACCACACTTCCACCCACTGACCCACCTCACCACACCTGCACCCACTGACCCACCCCACCTCCACCCACTGACCCACCCCACCACATCGCCACCCACTGACCCACCCCACCACATCTCCACCCACCGACCCACCCCACCACACCTCCACCCACTAATACAACCCACCACACCCCCAACCACTGACCCACCTCACCACACCTCCACCCACCGACCCACCCCACCACATCGCGACCCACCGACACACCCCACCGCATCTCCACCCACCGAACCACCCCACCACACCTCCACCCACCGACCCACCCCACCACATCTCCACCCACTGACCCTCCCCGCTGCACCTCCTCCCACCGACCCACCCCACCAGAGCTCCACCCACTGACCCACCCAACCACATCTCGACCCACCGACCCACCCCACCGCATCTCCACCCACTGACCCACCCCACCACACCTCCACCCACCGACCCACCTCACCACATCTCCACCCACTGACCCTCCCCGCTGCACCTCCACCCACCGACCCACCCCACCACACCTCCACCCACCGACCCACCCCACCACAGCTCCACCCACAGACCCACCACACCATACTTCCACCCACTGACCCACCTCACCACACCTCCACCCACTGACCCACCCCACCTCCACCCACTGACCCACCCCACCACACCTCCACCCACTGACCCACTCCACCACACCTCCACTCACTGACCCACCCCACCACACCTCCACCCACTGAGCCACCCCACCACATCTCCACTCACTGACCCACCCCACCACACCTCCACCCACCGACCCACCCCACCACACCTCCACCCACTGACCCACCCCACCACACCTCCACCCACCGACACACCCCACCGCACCTCCACCCACCGACCCACCCCGCCACACCTCCACCCACTGACCCACCCCACCTCCACCCACTGACCCACCCCACCACATCTCGACCCACCGACCCACCCCACCGCATCTCCACCCACTGACCCACCCCACCAAATCACCACCCACTGACCCACCCCACCTCCACCCACTGACCCACCCCACCACATCTCGACCCACCGACCCACCCCACCACATCTCCACCCACTGACCCACCCCACCACACTTCCACCCACTGACCCACCTCACCACACGTCCACCCACTGACCCACCCCACCGCATCTCCACCCACCGACCCACCCCACCACATCTCCACCCACTGACCCACCCCACCACACCTCCACCCACTGACCCACCCCACCGCATCTCCACCCACTGACCCACCCCACCACACTTCCACCCACTGACCCACCTCACCACACCTCCACCCACTGACCCACCCCACCTCCACCCACTGACCCACCCCACCACATCTCCACCCACTGACCCACCCCACCACACTTCCACCCACTGACCCACCCCACCACACCTCCACCCACTGACCCACTCCACCACACCTCCACTCACTGACCCACCCCACCACACGTCCACCCACTGAGCCACCCCACCACATCTCCACTCACTGACCCACCCCACAACACCTCCACCCACCGACCCACCCCACCACACCTCCACCCACTGACCCACCCCACCACACCTCCACCCACCGACCCACCCCACCACATCTCGACCCACCGACCCACCCCACCGCATCTCCACCCACTGACCCACCCCACCAAATCACCACCCACTGACCCACCCCACCTCCACCCACTGACCCACCCCACCACATCTCGACCCACCGACCCACCCCACCACATCTCCACCCACTGACCCACCCCACCACACTTCCACCCACTGACCCACCTCACCACACGTCCACCCACTGACCCACCCCACCGCATCTCCTCCCACCGACCCACCCCACCACATCTCCACCCACTGACCCACCCCACCGCATCTCCACCCACTGACCCACCCCACCACACTTCCACCCACTGACCCACCTCACCACACCTCCACCCACTGACCCACCCCACCTCCACCCACTGACCCACCCCACCACATCTCCACCCACTGACCCACCCCACCACACCTCCACCCACTGACGCACCCCACCGCATCTCCACCCACTGACCCACCCCACCACACTTCCACCCACCGACCCACCCCACCACATCTCCACCCACTGACCCACCCCACCTCCACCCACTGACCCACCCCACCACATCTCCACCCACTGACCCACCCCACCACATCTCGACCCACCGACCCACCCCACCACATCTCGACCCACCGACCCACCCCACCACACCTCCACCCACAGACCCACCCCACCACACTTCCACCCACTGACCCACATCACCACACCTCCACCCACTGACCCACCCCACCTCCACCCACTGACCCACCCCACCACATCTCCACCCACTGACCCACCCCACCACATCTCGACCCACCGACCCACCCCACCACATCTCGACCCACCGACCCACCCCACCACACCTCCACCCACTAATACACCCCACCACACCCCCAACCACTGACCCACCTCACCACACCTCCACCCACCGACCAACCCCACCACACCTCCACCCACCGACCCACCCCACCACATCGCGACCCACCGACCCACCCGACCGCATCTCCACCCACTGACCCACCCCACCACACCTCCACCCACCGACCCACCCCACGACACCTCCACCCACCGACCCACCCCACCACAGCTCCACCCACTGACCCACCCAACCACATCTCGACCCACCGAGCCACCCCACCGCATCTCCACCCACTGACCCACCCCATCACACCTCCACCCACCGACCCACCTCACCACATCTCCACCCACTGACCCTCCCCACTGCACCTCCACCCACCGACCCACCCCACCACACCTCGACCCACCGACCCACCCCACCACAGCTCCACCCACAGACCCACCCCACCACACCTCCACCCACTGACCCACCCCACCACACTTCCACCCACTGACCCACCTCACCACACCTGCACCCACTGACCCACCCCACCTCCACCCACTGACCCATCCCACCACATCGCCACCCACTGACCCACCACCACCACATCTCCACCCACCGACCCACCCCACCACACCTCCACCCAATAATACACCCCACCACACCCCCAACCACTGACCCACCTCACCACACCTCCACCCACCGACCCACCCCACCACATCGCGACCCACCGACACACCCCACCGCATCTCCACCCACCGAACCACCCCACCACACCTCCACCCACCGACCCACCCCAACACATCTCCACCCACTGACCCACCCCTCCACACCTCCACCCACTGACCCACCCCACCACACCTCCACCCACCGACCCACCCCAACACATCTCCACCCACTGACCCACCCCACCACACCTCCACCCACCGACCCACCTCACCACATCTCCACCCACTGACCCTCCCCGCTGCACCTCCTCCCACCGACCCACCCCACCTGAGCTCCACCCACTGACCCACCCCACCGCATCTCCACCCACCGACCCACCCCACCAAATCACCACCCACTGACCCACCCCACCTCCACCCACTGACCCACCCCACCACATCTCGACCCACCGACCCACCCCACCACATCTCCACCCACTGACCCACCCCACCACACTTCCACCCACTGACCCACCTCACCACACGTCCACCCACTGACCCACCCCACCGCATCTCCACCCACCGACCCACCCCACCACATCTCCACCCACTGACCCACCCCACCGCATCTCCACCCAATGACCCACCCCACCACACTTCCACCCACTGACCCACCTCACCACACCTCCACCCACTGACCCACCCCACCTCCACCCACTGACCCACCCCACCACATCTCCACCCACTGACCCACCCCACCACATCTCCACCCACTGACGCACCCCACCGCATCTCCACCCACTGACCCACCCCACCACACTTCCACCCACTGACCCACCTCACCACACCTCCACCCACTGACCCACCCCACCTCCACCCACTGACCCACCCCACCACATCTCCACCCACTAACCCACCCCACCACATCTCGACCCACCGACCCACCCCACCGCATCTCCACCCACTGACCCACCCCACCACACCTCCACCCACCGACCCACCTCACCACATCTCCACCCACTGACCCTCCCCACTGCACCTCCACCCACCGACCCACCCCACCACACCTCGACCCACCGACCCACCCCACCACAGCTCCACCCACAGACCCACCCCACCACACCTCCACCCACCGACCCACCCCACCACACCTCCACCCACTAATACAACCCACCACACCCCCAACCACTGACCCACCTCACCACAACTCCACCCACCGACCCACTCCACCACATCGCGACCCACCGACACACCCCACCGCATCTCCACCCACCGAACCACCCCACCACACCTCCACCCACCGACCCACCCCACCACATCTCCACCCACTGACCCTCCCCGCTGCACCTCCTCCCACCGACCCACCCCACCAGAGCTCCACCCACTGACCCACCCAACCACATCTCGACCCACCGACCCACCCCACCGCATCTCCACCCACTGACCCACCCCACCACACCTCCACCCACCGACCCACCTCACCACATCTCCACCCACTGACCCTCCCCGCTGCACCTCCACCCACCGACCCACCCCACCACACCTCCACCCACCGACCCACCCCACCACAGCTCCACCCACAGACCCACCACACCATACTTCCACCCACTGACCCACCTCACCACACCTCCACCCACTGACCCACCCCACCTCCACCCACTGACCCACCCCACCACACCTCCACCCACTGACCCACTCCACCACACCTCCACTCACTGACCCACCCCACCACACCTCCACCCACTGAGCCACCCCACCACATCTCCACTCACTGACCCACCCCACCACACCTCCACCCACCGACCCACCCCACCACACCTCCACCCACTGACCCACCCCACCACACCTCCACCCACCGACACACCCCACCGCACCTCCACCCACCGACCCACCCCGCCACACCTCCACCCACTGACCCACCCCACCTCCACCCACTGACCCACCCCACCACATCTCGACCCACCGACCCACCCCACCGCATCTCCACCCACTGACCCACCCCACCAAATCACCACCCACTGACCCACCCCACCTCCACCCACTGACCCACCCCACCACATCTCGACCCACCGACCCACCCCACCACATCTCCACCCACTGACCCACCCCACCTCCACCCACTGACCCACCCCACCACATCTCGACCCACCGACCCACCCCACCACACCTCCACCCACTGACCCACCCCACCGCATCTCCACCCACTGACCCACCCCACCACACTTCCACCCACTGACCCACCTCACCACACCTCCACCCACTGACCCACCCCACCTCCAACCACTGACCCACCCCACCACATCTCTACCCACTGACCCACCACACCACACCTCCACCCACTGACCCACTCCACCACACCTCCACTCACTGACCCACCCCACCACACGTCCACCCACTGAGCCACCCCACCACATCTCCACTCACTGACCCACCCCACCACATCTCGACCCACCGACACTCCCCACCACATCTCCACCCACTGACCCAACCCACCGCATCTCAGCCCACTGACCCACCCCACCACACCTCCACCCACTGACCCACCCCTCCACACCTCCACCCACTGACCCACCCCACCACACCTCCACCCACTGACCCACCCCTCCACACCTCCACCCACTGACCCACCCCACCACACCTCCACCCACTGACCCACCCCACCACACCTCCACTCACTGACACACCCCACCACATCTCCACCCACCGAATCACCCCACCACACCTCCACCCAACGACCCACCCCACCGCATCTACACCCACTGACCCACCCCACCACATCTCGACCCACCGACACTCCCCACCACATCTCCACCCACTGACCCAACCCACCGCATCTCAGCCCACTGACCCACCCCACCACACCTCCACCCAATGACCCACCCCACCACACCTCCACCCACCGACCCACCCCACCACATCTCCGCCCACAGACCCACCCCACCTCCACCCACTGACCCACCCCACCACATCTCGACCCACCGACCCACCCCACCGCATCTCCACCCACTGACCCACCCCACCAAATCACCACCCACTGACCCACCCCACCTCCACCCACTGACACACCCCACCACATCTCGACCCACCGACCCACCCCACCACATCTCCACCCACTGACCCACCCCACCACACTTCCACCCACTGACCCACCTCACCACACGTCCACCCACTGACCCACCCCACCGCATCTCCACCCACCGACCCACCCCACCACATCTCCACCCACTGACCCACCCCACCGCATCTCCACCCACTGACCCACCCCACCACACTTCCACCCACTGACCCACCTCACCACACCTCCACCCACTGACCCACCCCACCTCCACCCACTGACCCAACCCACCACATCTCCACCCACTGACCCACCCCACCACACCTCCACCCACTGACGCACCCCACCGCATCTCCACCCACTGACCCACCCCACCACACTTCCACCCACTGACCCACCTCACCACACCTCCACCCACTGACGCACCCCACCTCCACCCACTGACCCACCCCACCACATCTCCACCCACTGACCCACCCCACCACATCTCGACCCACCGACCCACCCCACCACATCTCGACCCACCGACCCACCCCACCACACCTCCACCCACTAATACACCCCACCACACCCCCAACCACTGACCCACCTCACCACACCTCCACCCACCGACCAACCCCACCACACCTCCACCCACCGACCCACCCCACCACATCGCGACCCACCGACCCACCCCACCGCATCTCCACCCACTGACCCACCCCACCACACCTCCACCCACCGACCCACCCCACGACACCTCCACCCACCGACCCACCCCACCACAGCTCCACCCACTGACCCACCCAACCACATCTCGACCCACCGACCCACCCCTCCGCATCTCCACCCACTGACCCACCCCACCACACCTCCACCCACCGACCCACCTCACCACATCTCCACCCACTGACCCTCCCCACTGCACCTCCACCCACCGACCCACCCCACCACACCTCGACCCACCGACCCACCCCACCACAGCTCCACCCACAGACCCACCCCACCACACCTCCACCCACTGACCCACCCCACCACACTTCCACCCACTGACCCACCTCACCACACCTGCACCCACTGACCCACCCCACCTCCACCCACTGACCCACCCCACCACATCGCCACCCACTGACCCACCCCACCACATCTCCACCCACCGACCCACCCCACCACACCTCCACCCACTAATACACCCCACCACACCCCCAACCACTGACCCACCTCACCACACCTCCACCCACCGACCCACCCCACCACATCGCGACCCACCGACACACCCCACCGCATCTCCACCCACCGAACCACCCCACCACACCTCCACCCACCGACCCACCCCACCACATCTCCACCCACTGACCCTCCCCGCTGCACCTCCTCCCACCGACCCACCCCACCAGAGCTCCACCCACTGACCCACCCAACCACATCTCGACCCACCGACCCACCCCACCGCATCTCCACCCACTGACCCACCCCACCACACCTCCACCCACCGACCCACCTCACCACATCTCCACCCACTGACCCTCCCCGCTGCACCTCCACCCACCGACCCACCCCACCACACCTCCACCCACCGACCCACCCCACCACAGCTCCACCCACAGACCCACCACACCATACTTCCACCCACTGACCCACCTCACCACACCTCCACCCACCGACCAACCCCACCACACCTCCACCCACCGACCCACCCCACCACATCGCGACCCACCGACCCACCCCACCGCATCTCCACCCACTGACCCACCCCACCACACCTCCACCCACCGACCCACCCCACGACACCTCCACCCACCGACCCACCCCACCACAGCTCCACCCACTGACCCACCCAACCACATCTCGACCCACCGACCCACCCCTCCGCATCTCCACCCACTGACCCACCCCACCACACCTCCACCCACCGACCCACCTCACCACATCTCCACCCACTGACCCTCCCCACTGCACCTCCACCCACCGACCCACCCCACCACACCTCGACCCACCGACCCACCCCACCACAGCTCCACCCACAGACCCACCCCACCACACCTCCACCCACTGACCCACCCCACCACACTTCCACCCACTGACCCACCTCACCACACCTGCACCCACTGACCCACCCCACCTCCACCCACTGACCCACCCCACCACATCGCCACCCACTGACCCACCCCACCACATCTCCACCCACCGACCCACCCCACCACACCTCCACCCACTAATACACCCCACCACACCCCCAACCACTGACCCACCTCACCACACCTCCACCCACCGACCCACCCCACCACATCGCGACCCACCGACACACCCCACCGCATCTCCACCCACCGAACCACCCCACCACACCTCCACCCACCGACCCACCCCACCACATCTCCACCCACTGACCCTCCCCGCTGCACCTCCTCCCACCGACCCACCCCACCAGAGCTCCACCCACTGACCCACCCAACCACATCTCGACCCACCGACCCACCCCACCGCATCTCCACCCACTGACCCACCCCACCACACCTCCACCCACCGACCCACCTCACCACATCTCCACCCACTGACCCTCCCCGCTGCACCTCCACCCACCGACCCACCCCACCACACCTCCACCCACCGACCCACCCCACCACAGCTCCACCCACAGACCCACCACACCATACTTCCACCCACTGACCCACCTCACCACACCTCCACCCACTGACCCACCCCACCTCCACCCACTGACCCACCCCACCACACCTCCACCCACTGACCCACTCCACCACACCTCCACTCACTGACCCACCCCACCACACCTCCACCCACTGAGCCACCCCACCACATCTCCACTCACTGACCCACCCCACCACACCTCCACCCACCGACCCACCCCACCACACCTCCACCCACTGACCCACCCCACCACACCTCCACCCACCGACACACCCCACCGCACCTCCACCCACCGACCCACCCCGCCACACCTCCACCCACTGACCCACCCCACCTCCACCCACTGACCCACCCCACCACATCTCGACCCACCGACCCACCCCACCGCATCTCCACCCACTGACCCACCCCACCAAATCACCACCCACTGACCCACCCCACCTCCACCCACTGACCCACCCCACCACATCTCGACCCACCGACCCACCCCACCACATCTCCACCCACTGACCCACCCCACCACACTTCCACCCACTGACCCACCTCACCACACGTCCACCCACTGACCCACCCCACCGCATCTCCACCCACCGACCCACCCCACCACATCTCCACCCACTGACCCACCCCACCACACCTCCACCCACTGACCCACCCCACCGCATCTCCACCCACTGACCCACCCCACCACACTTCCACCCACTGACCCACCTCACCACACCTCCACCCACTGACCCACCCCACCTCCACCCACTGACCCACCCCACCACATCTCCACCCACTGACCCACCCCACCACACTTCCACCCACTGACCCACCCCACCACACCTCCACCCACTGACCCACTCCACCACACCTCCACTCACTGACCCACCCCACCACACGTCCACCCACTGAGCCACCCCACCACATCTCCACTCACTGACCCACCCCACAACACCTCCACCCACCGACCCACCCCACCACATCTCCACCCACCGAATCACCCCACCACACCTCCACCCACCGACCCACCCCACCGCATCTACACCCACTGACGCACCCCACCACATCTCGACCCACCGACACTCCCCACCACATCTCCACCCACTGACCCAACCCACCGCATCTCAGCCCACTGACCCACCCCACCACACCTCCACCCAATGACCCACCCCACCACACCTCCACCCACCGACCCACCCCACCACATCTCCGCCCACAGACCCACCCCACCACACCACCCACTGACGCACCCCACCACACTTCCACCCACAGACCCACCCCACCACACCTCCACCCACTGAGACACTCCACCACACCTCCACCCACCGACCCACCCCACCACATCTCCACCCACTGACCCACCCCACCACACCTCCACCCACTGACCCACTCCACCACACCTCCACTCACTGACCCCACCCCACCACACCTCCACCCACTGAGCCACCCCACCAAATCTCCACGCACTGACCCACCCCACCACATCTCCACCCACTGACCCACCCCACCACACTTCCACCCACCGACCCACCCCACCACACCTCCACCCACTGACCCACTCCACCACACCTCCACTCACTGACCCACCCCACCACAGCTCCACCCACTGAGACACCCCACCACATCTCCACTCACTGACCCACCCCACCACACCTCCACCCACCGACCCACCCCACCACACCTCCACCCACCGACCCACCCCGCCACACCTCCACCCAATGACCCACCCCACCTCCACCCACTGACCCACCCCACCACATCTCGACACACCGACCCACCCCACCGCATCTCCACCCACTGACCCACCCCACCAAATCACCACCCACTGACCCAACCCACCTCCACCCACTGACCCACCCCACCACATCTCGACCCACCGACCCACCCCACCACATCTCCACCCACTGACCCACCCCACCACACTTCCACCCACTGACCCACCTCACCACACGTCCACCCACTGACCCACCCCACCGCATCTCCACCCACCGACCCACCCCACCACATCTCCACCCACTGACCCACCCCACCACACCTCCACCCACTGACCCACCCCACCGCATCTCCACCCACTGACCCACCCCACCACACTTCCACCCACTGACCCACCTCACCACACCTCCACCCACTGACCCACCCCACCTCCAACCACTGACCCACCCCACCACATCTCCACCCACTGACCCACCACACCACACCTCCACCCACTGACCCACTCCACCACACCTCCACTCACTGACCCACCCCACCACACGTCCACCCACTGAGCCACCCCACCACATCTCCACTCACTGACCCACCCCACCACATCTCGACCCACCGACACTCCCCACCACATCTCCACCCACTGACCCAACCCACCGCATCTCAGCCCACTGACCCACCCCACCACACCTCCACCCACTGACCCACCCCTCCACACCTCCACCCACTGACCCACCCCACCACACCTCCACCCACTGACCCACCCCACCACACCTCCACTCACTGACACACCCCACCACATCTCCACCCACCGAATCACCCCACCACACCTCCACCCAACGACCCACCCCACCGCATCTACACCCACTGACCCACCCCACCACATCTCGACCCACCGACACTCCCCACCACATCTCCACCCACTGACCCAACCCACCGCATCTCAGCCCACTGACCCACCCCACCACACCTCCACCCAATGACCCACCCCACCACACCTCCACCCACCGACCCACCCCACCACATCTCCGCCCACAGACCCACCCCACCTCCACCCACTGACCCACCCCACCACATCTCGACCCACCGACCCACCCCACCGCATCTCCACCCACTGACCCACCCCACCAAATCACCACCCACTGACCCACCCCACCTCCACCCACTGACACACCCCACCACATCTCGACCCAACGACCCACCCCACCACATCTCCACCCACTGACCCACCCCACCACACTTCCACCCACTGACCCACCTCACCACACGTCCACCCACTGACCCACCCCACCGCATCTCCACCCACCGACCCACCCCACCACATCTCCACCCACTGACCCACCCCACCGCATCTCCACCCACTGACCCACCCCACCACACTTCCACCCACTGACCCACCTCACCACACCTCCACCCACTGACCCACCCCACCTCCACCCACTGACCCAACCCACCACATCTCCACCCACTGACCCACCCCACCACACCTCCACCCACTGACGCACCCCACCGCATCTCCACCCACTGACCCACCCCACCACACTTCCACCCACTGACCCACCTCACCACACCTCCACCCACTGACGCACCCCACCTCCACCCACTGACCCACCCCACCACATCTCCACCCACTGACCCACCCCACCACATCTCGGCCCACCGACCCACCCCACCACATCTCGACCCACCGACCCACCCCACCACACCTCCACCCACTAATACACCCCACCACACCCCCAACCACTGACCCACCTCACCACACCTCCACCCACCGACCAACCCCACCACACCTCCACCCACCGACCCACCCCACCACATCGCGACCCACCGACCCACCCCACCGCATCTCCACCCACTGACCCACCCCACCACACCTCCACCCACCGACCCACCCCACGACACCTCCACCCACCGACCCACCCCACCACAGCTCCACCGACTGACCCACCCAACCACATCTCGACCCACCGACCCACCCCTCCGCATCTCCACCCACTGACCCACCCCACCACACCTCCACCCACCGACCCACCTCACCACATCTCCACCCACTGACCCTCCCCACTGCACCTCCACCCACCGACCCACCCCACCACACCTCGACCCACCGACCCACCCCACCACAGCTCCACCCACAGACCCACCCCACCACACCTCCACCCACTGACCCACCCCACCACACTTCCACCCACTGACCCACCTCACCACACCTGCACCCACTGACCCACCCCACCTCCACCCACTGACCCACCCCACCACATCGCCACCCACTGACCCACCCCACCACATCTCCACCCACCGACCCACCCCACCACACCTCCACCCACTAATACAACCCACCACACCCCCAACCACTGACCCACCTCACCACACCTCCACCCACCGACCCACCCCACCACATCGCGACCCACCGACACACCCCACCGCATCTCCACCCACCGAACCACCCCACCACACCTCCACCCACCGACCCACCCCACCACATCTCCACCCACTGACCCTCCCCGCTGCACCTCCTCCCACCGACCCACCCCACCAGAGCTCCACCCACTGACCCACCCAACCACATCTCGACCCACCGACCCACCCCACCGCATCTCCACCCACTGACCCACCCCACCACACCTCCACCCACCGACCCACCTCACCACATCTCCACCCACTGACCCTCCCCGCTGCACCTCCACCCACCGACCCACCCCACCACACCTCCACCCACCGACCCACCCCACCACAGCTCCACCCACAGACCCACCACACCATACTTCCACCCACTGACCCACCTCACCACACCTCCACCCACTGACCCACCCCACCTCCACCCACTGACCCACCCCACCACACCTCCACCCACTGACCCACTCCACCACACCTCCACTCACTGACCCACCCCACCACACCTCCACCCACTGAGCCACCCCACCACATCTCCACTCACTGACCCACCCCACCACACCTCCACCCACCGACCCACCCCACCACACCTCCACCCACTGACCCACCCCACCACACCTCCACCCACCGACACACCCCACCGCACCTCCACCCACCGACCCACCCCGCCACACCTCCACCCACTGACCCACCCCACCTCCACCCACTGACCCACCCCACCACATCTCGACCCACCGACCCACCCCACCGCATCTCCACCCACTGACCCACCCCACCAAATCACCACCCACTGACCCACCCCACCTCCACCCACTGACCCACCCCACCACATCTCGACCCACCGACCCACCCCACCACATCTCCACCCACTGACCCACCCCACCACACTTCCACCCACTGACCCACCTCACCACACGTCCACCCACTGACCCACCCCACCGCATCTCCACCCACCGACCCACCCCACCACATCTCCACCCACTGACCCACCCCACCACACCTCCACCCACTGACCCACCCCACCGCATCTCCACCCACTGACCCACCCCACCACACTTCCACCCACTGACCCAACTCACCACACCTCCACCCACTGACCCACCCCACCTCCACCCACTGACCCACCCCACCACATCTCCACCCACTGACCCACCCCACCACATCTCCGCCCACTGACCCACCCCACCACACCTCCATCCACTGACCCACTCCACCACATCTCCACCCACTGACCCACCCCACCACACCTCCACCCACTGACCCACCCCACCGCATCTCCACCCACTGACCCACCCCACCACACTTCCACCCACTGACCCACCTCACCACACCTCCACCCACTGACCCACCCCACCTCCACCCACTGACCCACCCCACCACATCTCCACCCACTGACCCACCCCACCACATCTCCGCCCACTGACCCACCCCACCACACCTCCACCCACTGACCCACCCCACCACACCTCCACCCACTGACCCACTCCACCACACCTCCACTCACTGACCCACCCCACCACACGTCCACCCACTGAGCCACCCCACCACATCTCCACTCACTGACCCACCCCACAACACCTCCACCCACCGACCCACCCCACCACACCTCCACCCACTGACCCACCCCACCACACCTCCACCCACCGACCCACCCCACCACATCTCGACCCACCGACCCACCCCACCGCATCTCCACCCACTGACCCACCCCACCAAATCACCACCCACTGACCCACCCCACCTCCACCCACTGACCCACCCCACCACATCTCCACCCACTGACCCACCCCACCACACTTCCACCCACTGACCCACCTCACCACACGTCCACCCACTGACCCACCCCACCGCATCTCCACCCACCGACCCACCCCACCACATCTCCACCCACTGACCCACCCCACCGCATCTCCACCCACTGACCCACCCCACCACACTTCCACCCACTGACCCACCTCACCACACCTCCACCCACTGACCCACCCCACCTCCACCCACTGACCCACCCCACCACATCTCCACCCACTGACCCACCCCACCACACCTCCACCCACTGACGCACCCCACCGCATCTCCACCCACTGACCCACCCCACCACACTTCCACCCACCGACCCACCCCACCACATCTCCACCCACTGACCCACCCCACCTCCACCCACTGACCCACCCCACCACATCTCCACCCACTGACCCACCCCACCACATCTCGACCCACCGACCCACCCCACCACATCTCGACCCACCGACCCACCCCACCACACCTCCACCCACAGACCCACCCCACCACACTTCCACCCACTGACCCACATCACCACACCTCCACCCACTGACCCACCCCACCTCCACCCACTGACCCACCCCACCACATCTCCACCCACTGACCCACCCCACCACATCTCGACCCACCGACCCACCCCACCACATCTCGACCCACCGACCCACCCCACCACACCTCCACCCACTAATACACCCCACCACACCCCCAACCACTGACCCACCTCACCACACCTCCACCCACCGACCAACCCCACCACACCTCCACCCACCGACCCACCCCACCACATCGCGACCCACCGACCCACCCGACCGCATCTCCACCCTCTGACCCACCCCACCACACCTCCACCCACCGACCCACCCCACGACACCTCCACCCACCGACCCACCCCACCACAGCTCCACCCACTGACCCACCCAACCACATCTCGACCCACCGAGCCACCCCACCGCATCTCCACCCACTGACCCACCCCATCACACCTCCACCCACCGACCCACCTCACCACATCTCCACCCACTGACCCTCCCCACTGCACCTCCACCCACCGACCCACCCCACCACACCTCGACCCACCGACCCACCCCACCACAGCTCCACCCACAGACCCACCCCACCACACCTCCACCCACTGACCCACCCCACCACACTTCCACCCACTGACCCACCTCACCACACCTGCACCCACTGACCCACCCCACCTCCACCCACTGACCCACCCCACCACATCGCCACCCACTGACCCACCACCACCACATCTCCACCCACCGACCCACCCCACCACACCTCCACCCAATAATACACCCCACCACACCCCCAACCACTGACCCACCTCACCACACCTCCACCCACCGACCCACCCCAACACATCGCGACCCACCGACACACCCCACCGCATCTCCACCCACCGAACCACCCCACCACACCTCCACCCACCGACCCACCCCAACACATCTCCACCCACTGACCCACCCCTCCACACCTCCACCCACTGACCCACCCCACCACACCTCCACCCACCGACCCACCCCAACACATCTCCACCCACTGACCCACCCCACCACACCTCCACCCACCGACCCACCTCACCACATCTCCACCCACTGACCCTCCCCGCTGCACCTCCTCCCACCGACCCACCCCACCTGAGCTCCACCCACTGACCCACCCCACCGCATCTCCACCCACCGACCCACCCCACCACATCTCCACCCACTGACCCACCCCACCACACCTCCACCCACTGACCCACCCCACCGCATCTCCACCCACTGACCCACCCCACCACACTTCCACCCACTGACCCACCTCACCACACCTCCACCCACTGACCCACCCCACCTCCACCCACTGACCCACCCCACCACATCTCCACCCTCTGACCCACCCCACCACACTTCCACCCACTGACCCACCCCACCACACCTCCACCCACTGACCCACTCCACCACACCTCCACTCACTGACCCACCCCACCACACGTCCACCCACTGAGCCACCCCACCACATCTCCACTCACTGACCCACCCCACCACACCTCCACCCACCGACCCACCCCACCACACCTCCACCCACTGACCCACCCCACCACACCTCCACCCACCGACACACCCCACCGCACCTCCACTCACTTACCCACCCCACCTCCACCCACTGACCCACCCCACCACATCTCGACCCACCGACCCACCCCACCGCATCTCCACCCACTGACCCACCCCACCAAATCACCACCCACTGACCCACCCCACCTCCACCCACTGACCCACCCCACCACATCTCGACCCACCGACCCACGCCACCACATCTCCACCCACTGACCCACCCCACCACACTTCCACCCACTGACCCACCTCACCACACGTCCACCCACTGACCCACCCCACCGCATCTCCACCCACCGACCCACCCCACCACATCTCCACCCACTGACCCACCCCACCGCATCTCCACCCAATGACCCACCCCACCACACTTCCACCCACTGACCCACCTCACCACACCTCCACCCACTGACCCACCCCACCTCCACCCACTGACCCACCCCACCACATCTCCACCCACTGACCCACCCCACCACATCTCCACCCACTGACGCACCCCACCGCATCTCCACCCACTGACCCACCCCACCACACTTCCACCCACTGACCCACCTCACCACACCTCCACCCACTGACCCACCCCACCTCCACCCACTGACCCACCCCACCACATCTCCACCCACTAACCCACCCCACCACATCTCGACCCACCGACCCACCCCACCACATCTCGACCCACCGACCCACCCCACCACACCTCCACCCACTAATACACCCCACCACACCCCCAACCACTGACCCACCTCACCACACCTCCACCCACCGACCAACCCCACCACACCTCCACCCACCGACCCACCCCACCACATCGCGACCCACCGACCCACCCCACCGCATCTCCACCCACTGACCCACCCCACCACACCTCCACCCACCGACCCACCCCACGACACCTCCACCCACCGACCCACCCCACCACAGCTCCACCCACTGACCCACCCAACCACATCTCGACCCACCGACCCACCCCACCGCATCTCCACCCACTGACCCACCCCACCACACCTCCACCCACCGACCCACCTCACCACATCTCCACCCACTGACCCTCCCCACTGCACCTCCACCCACCGACCCACCCCACCACACCTCGACCCACCGACCCACCCCACCACAGCTCCACCCACAGACCCACCCCACCACACCTCCACCCACTGACCCACCCCACCACACTTCCACCCACTGACCCACCTCACCACACCTGCACCCACTGACCCACCCCACCTCCACCCACTGACCCACCCCACCACATCGCCACCCACTGACCCACCCCACCACATCTCCACCCACCGACCCACCCCACCACACCTCCACCCACTAATACACCCCACCACACCACCAACCACTGACCCACCTCACCACACCTCCACCCACCGACCCACCCCACCACATCGCGACCCACCGACACACCCCACCGCATCTCCACCCACCGAACCACCCCACCACAGCTCCACCCACCGACCCACCCCACCACATCTCCACCCACTGACCCTCCCCGCTGCACCTCCTCCCACCGACCCACCCCACCAGAGCTCCACCCACTGACCCACCCAACCACATCTCGACCCACCGACCCACCCCACCGCATCTCCACCCACTGACCCACCCCACCACACCTCCACCCACCGACCCACCTCACCACATCTCCACCCACTGACCCTCCCCGCTGCACCTCCACCCACCGACCCACCCCACCACACCTCCACCCACCGACCCACCCCACCACAGCTCCACCCACAGACCCACCACACCACACCTCCACCCACTAATACACCCCACCACACCACCAACCACTGACCCACCTCACCACACCTCCACCCACCGACCCACCCCACCACATCGCGACCCACCGACACACCCCACCGCATCTCCACCCACCGAACCACCCCACCACAGCTCCACCCACCGACCCACCCCACCACATCTCCACCCACTGACCCTCCCCGCTGCACCTCCTCCCACCGACCCACCCCACCAGAGCTCCACCCACTGACCCACCCAACCACATCTTGACCCACCGACCCACCCCACCGCATCTCCACCCACTGACCCACCCCACCACACCTCCACCCACCGACCCACCTCACCACATCTCCACCCACTGACCCTCCCCGCTGCACCTCCACCCACCGACCCACCCCACCACACCTCCACCCACCGACCCACCCCACCACAGCTCCACCCACAGACCCACCACACCATACTTCCACCCACTGACCCACCTCACCACACCTCCACCCACCGACCCACCCCACCACATCTCCACCCACTGACCCACCCCACCACACCTCCACCCACTGACCCACCCCACCGCATCTCCACCCACTGACCCACCCCACCACACTTCCACCCACTGACCCACCTCACCACACCTCCACCCACTGACCCACCCCACCGCATCTCCACCCACTGACCCACCCCACCACATCTCCACCCACTGACCCACCCCACCACACTTCCACCCACTGACCCACCCCACCACACCTCCACCCACTGACCCACTCCACCACACCTCCACTCACTGACCCACCCCACCATACGTCCACCCACTGAGCCACCCCACCACATCTCCACTCACTGACCCACCCCACCACACCTCCACCCACCGACCCTCCCCACCACATCTCGACCCACCGACCCACCCCACCGCATCTCCACCCACTGACCCACCCCACCACATCTCCACCCACTGACCCACCCCACCACATCTCCACCCACTGACGCACCCCACCGCATCTCCACCCACTGACCCACCCCACCACACTTCCACCCACTGACCCACCTCACCACACCTCCACCCACTGACGCACCCCACCTCCACCCACTGACCCACCCCACCACATCTCCACCCACTAACCCACCCCACCACATCTCGACCCACCGACCCACCCCACCACATCTCGACCCACCGACCCACCCCACCACACCTCCACCCACTAATACACCCCACCACACCCCCAACCACTGACCCACCTCACCACACCTCCACCCACCGACCAACCCCACCACACCTCCACCCACCGACCCACCCCACCACATCGCGACCCACCGACCCACCCCACCGCATCTCCACCCACTGACCCACCCCACCACACCTCCACCCACCGACCCACCCCACGACACCTCCACCCACCGACCCACCCCACCACAGCTCCACCCACTGACCCACCCAACCACATCTCGACCCACCGACCCACCCCACCGCATCTCCACCCACTGACCCACCCCACCACACCTCCACCCACCGACCCACCTCACCACATCTCCACCCACTGACCCTCCCCACTGCACCTCCACCCACCGACCCACCCCACCACACCTCGACCCACCGACCCACCCCACCACAGCTCCACCCACAGACCCACCCCACCACACCTCCACCCACTGACCCACCCCACCACACTTCCACCCACTGACCCACCCCACCACATCTCCACCCACTGACCCACCCCACCACATCTCGACCCACCGACCCACCCCACCACATCTCGACCCACCGACCCACCCCACCACACCTCCACCCACAGACCCACCCCACCACACTTCCACCCACTGACCCACCCCACCACATCGCCACCCACTGACCCACCCCACCACATCTCCACCCACCGACCCACCCCACCACACCTCCACCCACTAATACACCCCACCACACCACCAACCACTGACCCACCTCACCACACCTCCACCCACCGACCCACCCCACCACATCGCGACCCACCGACACACCCCACCGCATCTCCACCCACCGAACCACCCCACCACAGCTCCACCCACCGACCCACCCCACCACATCTCCACCCACTGACCCTCCCCGCTGCACCTCCTCCCACCGACCCACCCCACCAGAGCTCCACCCACTGACCCACCCAACCACATCTCGACCCACCGACCCACCCCACCGCATCTCCACCCACTGACCCACCCCACCACACCTCCACCCACCGACCCACCTCACCACATCTCCACCCACTGACCCTCCCCGCTGCACCTCCACCCACCGACCCACCCCACCACACCTCCACCCACCGACCCACCCCACCACAGCTCCACCCACAGACCCACCACACCATACTTCCACCCACTGACCCACCTCACCACACCTCCACCCACTGACCCACCCCACCTCCACCCACTGACCCACCCCACCACACCTCCACCCACTGACCCACTCCACCACATCTCCACCCACTGACTCACCCCACCACACCTCCACCCACTGACCCACTCCACCACACCTCCACTCACTGACCCACCCCACCACATCTCCACTCACTGACCCACCCCACCACATCTCCACTCACTGACCCACCCCACCACACCTCCACCCACTGAGCCACCCCACCACATCTCCACTCACTGACCCACCCCACCACACCTCCACCCACCGACCCACCCCACCACACCTCCACCCACTGACCCACCCCACCACACCTCCACCCACCGACACACCCCACCGCACCTCCACCCACCGACCCACCCCGCCACACCTCCACCCACTGACCCACCCCATCTCCACCCACTGACCCACCCCACCACATCTCGACCCACCGACCCACCCCACCGCATCTCCACCCACTGACCCACCCCACCAAATCACCACCCACAGTCCCACCCCACCTCCACCCACCGACACACCCCACCACATCTCGACCCACCGACCCACCCCACCACATCTCCACCCACTGACCCACCCCACCACACTTCCACCCACTGACCCACCTCACCACACGTCCACCCACTGACCCACCCCACCGCATCTCCACCCACCGACCCACCCCACCACATCTCCACCCACTGACCCACCCCACCACACCTCCAACCACTGACCCACCCCACCGCATCTCCACCCACTGACCCACCCCACCACACTTCCACCCACTGACCCACCTCACCACACCTCCACCCACTGACCTACCCCACCGCATCTCCACCCACTGACCCACCCCACCACATCTCCACCCACTGACCCACCCCACCACACTTCCACCCACTGACCCACCCCACCACACCTCCACCCACTGACCCACTCCACCACACCTCCACTCACTGACCCACCCCACCACACGTCCACCCACTGAGCCACCCCACCACATCTCCACTCACTGACCCACCCCACCACACCTCCACCCACCGACCCTCCCCACCACATCTCGACCCACCGACCCACCCCACCGCATCTCCACCCACTGACCCACCCCACCACATCTCCACCCACTGACCCACCCCACCACATCTCCACCCACTGACGCACCCCACCGCATCTCCACCCACTGACCCACCCCACCACACTTCCACCCACTGACCCACCTCACCACACCTCCACCCACTGACCCACCCCACCTCCACCCACTGACCCACCCCACCACATCTCCACCCACTAACCCACCCCACCACATCTCGACCCACCGACCCACCCCACCACATCTCGACCCACCGACCCACCCCACCACACCTCCACCCACTAATACACCCCACCACACCCCCAACCACTGACCCACCTCACCACACCTCCACCCACCGACCAACCCCACCACACCTCCACCCACCGACCCACCCCACCACATCGCGACCCACCGACCCACCCCACCGCATCTCCACCCACTGACCCACCCCACCACACCTCCACCCACCGACCCACCCCACGACACCTCCACCCACCGACCCACCCCACCACAGCTCCACCCACTGACCCACCCAACCACATCTCGACCCACCGACCCACCCCACCGCATCTCCACCCACTGACCCACCCCACCACACCTCCACCCACCGACCCACCTCACCACATCTCCACCCACTGACCCTCCCCACTGCACCTCCACCCACCGACCCACCCCACCACACCTCGACCCACCGACCCACCCCACCACAGCTCCACCCACAGACCCACCCCACCACACCTCCACCCACTGACCCACCCCACCACACTTCCACCCACTGACCCACCTCACCACACCTGCACCCACTGACCCACCCCACCTCCACCCACTGACCCACCCCACCACATCGCCACCCACTGACCCACCCCACCACATCTCCACCCACCGACCCACCCCACCACACCTCCACCCACTAATACACCCCACCACACCACCAACCACTGACCCACCTCACCACACCTCCACCCACCGACCCACCCCACCACATCGCGACCCACCGACACACCCCACCGCATCTCCACCCACCGAACCACCCCACCACAGCTCCACCCACCGACCCACCCCACCACATCTCCACCCACTGACCCTCCCCGCTGCACCTCCTCCCACCGACCCACCCCACCAGAGCTCCACCCACTGACCCACCCAACCACATCTCGACCCACCGACCCACCCCACCGCATCTCCACCCACTGACCCACCCCACCACACCTCCACCCACCGACCCACCTCACCACATCTCCACCCACTGACCCTCCCCGCTGCACCTCCACACACCGACCCACCCCACCACACCTCCACCCACCGACCCACCCCACCACAGCTCCACCCACAGACCCACCACACCATACTTCCACCCACTGACCCACCTCACCACACCTCCACCCACTGACCCACCCCACCTCCACCCACTGACCCACCCCACCACACCTCCACCCACTGACCCACTCCACCACATCTCCACCCACTGAGCCACCCCACCACATCTCCACTCACTGACCCACCCCACCACACCTCCACCCACCGACCCACCCCACCACACCTCCACCCACTGACCCACCCCACCACACCTCCACCCACCGACACACCCCACCGCACCTCCACCCACCGACCCACCCCGCCACACCTCCACCCACTGACCCACCCCATCTCCACCCACTGACCCACCCCACCACATCTCGACCCACCGACCCACCCCACCGCATCTCCACCCACTGACCCACCCCACCAAATCACCACCCACTGACCCACCCCACCTCCACCCACCGACCCACCCCACCACATCTCGACCCACCGACCCACCCCACCACATCTCCACCCACTGACCCACCCCACCACACTTCCACCCACTGACCCACCTCACCACACGTCCACCCACTGACCCACCCCACCGCATCTCCACCCACCGACCCACCCCACCACATCTCCACCCACTGACCCACCCCACCACACCTCCACCCACTGACCCACCCCACCGCATCTCCACCCACTGACCCACCCCACCACACTTCCACCCACTGACCCACCTCACCACACCTCCACCCACTGACCCACCCCACCGCATCTCCACCCACTGACCCACCCCACCACATCTCCACCCACTGACCCACCCCACCACACTTCCACCCACTGACCCACCCCACCACACCTCCACCCACTGACCCACTCCACCACACCTCCACTCACTGACCCACCCCACCACACGTCCACACACTGAGCCACCCCACCACATCTCCACTCACTGACCCACCCCACCACACCTCCACCCACCGACCCTCCCCACCACATCTCGACCCACCGACCCACCCCACCGCATCTCCACCCACTGACCCACCCCACCAAATCACCACCCACTGACCCACCCCACCTCCACCCACAGACCCACCCCACCACATCTCGACCCACCGACCCACCCCACCACATCTCCACCCACTGACCCACCCCACCACACTTCCACCCACTGACCCACCTCACCACACGTCCACCCACTGACCCACCCCACCGCATCTCCACCCACCGACCCACCCCACCACATCTCCACCCACTGACCCACCCCAACGCATCTCCACCCACTGACCCACCCCACCACACTTCCACCCACTGACCCACCTCACCACACCTCCACCCACTGACCCACCCCACCTCCACCCACTGACCCACCCCACCACATCTCCACCCACTGACCCACCCCACCACACCTCCACCCACTGACGCACCCCACCGCATCTCCACCCACTGACCCACCCCACCACACTTCCACCCACTGACCCACCTCACCACACCTCCACCCACTGACCCACCCCACCTCCACCCACTGACCCACCCCACCACATCTCGACCCACCGACCCACCTCACCACATCTCGACCCACCGACCCACCCCACCACACCTCCACCCACTAATACACCCCACCACACCCCCAACCACTGACCCACCTCACCACACCTCCACCCACCGACCAACCCCACCACACCTCCACCCACCGACCCACCCCACCACATCGCGACCCACCGACCCACCCCACCGCATCTCCACCCACTGACCCACCCCACCACACCTCCACCCACCGACCCACCCCACGACACCTCCACCCACCGACCCACCCCACCACAGCTCCACCCACTGACCCACCCAACCACATCTCGACCCACCGACCCACCCCACCGCATCTCCACCCACTGACCCACCCCACCACACCTCCACCCACCGACCCACCTCACCACATCCCCACCCACAGACCCTCCCCACTGCACCTAAACCCACCGACCCACCCCACCACACCTCGACCCACCGACCCACCCCACCACAGCTCCACCCACAGACCCACCCCACCACACCTCCACCCACCGACCCACCCCACCACAGCTCCACCCACTGACCCACCCCACCACACTTCCACCCACTGACCCACCTCACCACACCTGCACCCACTGACCCACCCCACCTCCACCCACTGACCCACCCCACCACATCGCCACCCACTGACCCACCACCACCACATCTCCACCCACCGACCCACCCCACCACACCTCCACCCACTAATACACCCCACCACACCCCCAACCACTGACCCACCTCACCACACCTCCACCCACCGACCCACCCCACCACATCGCGACCCACCGACACACCCCACCGCATCTCCACCCACCGAACCACCCCACCACACCTCCACCCACCGACCCACCCCAACACATCTCCACCCACTGACCCACCCCACCACACCTCCACCCACCGACCCACCTCACCACATCTCCACCCACTGACCCTCCCCGCTGCACCTCCTCCCACCGACCCACCCCACCAGAGCTCCACCCACTGACCCACCCAACCACATCTCGACCCACCGACCCACCCCACCGCATCTCCACCCACTGACCAACCCCACCACACCTCCACCCACCGACCCACCTCACCACATCTCCACCCACTGACCCTCCCCGCTGCACCTCCACCCACCGACCCACCCCACCACACCTCCACCCACCGACCCACCCCACCACACCTCCACCCACCGACCCACCCCACCACAGCTCCACCCACAGACCCACCCCACCTCCACCCACTGACCCACCCCACCACATCTCGACCTAGACCCACCCCACCGCATCTCCACTCACCGACCCACCCCACCTCCACCCACTGACCCACCCCACCACATCTCGACCTAGACCCACCCCACCGCATCTCCACTCACCGACCCACCCCACCACACCTCCACCCACTGAACCTCCCCACCATACCTCCACCCACCGACCCACCCCACCACACCTCCACTCACTGACCCACACCACCACATCTCCACACACTGACCCACCCCACCTCCACCCACTGACCCACCCCACCACATCTCGACCTAGACCCACCCCACCGCATCTCCACTCACCGACCCACCCCACCACACCTCCACCCACTGAACCTCCCCACCATACCTCCACCCACCGACCCACCCCACCACACCTCCACTCACTGACCCACACCACCACATCTCCGCCCACTGACGCACCCCACCACACCTCCACCCACTGACGCACCCCACCACACCTCCACCCACTGACCCACCCCACCACATCTCCACCCACTGACCCACCCCACCACATCTCCGCCCACTGACGCACCCCACCACACCTCCACCCACTGACCCACCCCACCACATCTCCACCCACTGACCCACCCCACCACACCTCCACTCACCGACTCACCCCACCACATCTCCACCCACCGACCCACCCCACCACATCTCCACCCACTGACCCACCCCACCTCCACCCACCGACCCACCCCACCACATCTCCACCCACTGAACCACCCCACCTCCACCCACTGACCCACCCCACCACATCTCGACCTAGACCCACCCCACCGCATCTCCACTCACCGACCCACCCCACCACACCTCCACCCACTGAACCTCCCCACCATACCTCCACCCACCGACCCACCCCACCACACCTCCACTCACTGACCCACCCCACCACATCTCCACCCACTGACCCACCCCACCACATCTCCACCCACTGACGCACCCCACCACACCTCCACCCACTGACCCACCCCACCACATCTCCACCCACTGACCCACTCCACCACATCTCCGCCCACTGACGCACCCCACCACACCTCCACCCACTGACCCACCCCACCACACCTCCACATACTGACCCACCCCACCACATCTCGACCCACTGACCCACCCCACCGCATCTCCACCCACTGACCCACCCCACCACACCTCCACCCACCGACCCACCCCACCACAGCTCCACCCACAGACCCACCCCACCACACCTCCACCCACTGACCCTCCCCACCACATCTCCACCCACTAACACATACCAACACACCTCCACCCACTGACCCACCCCACCACATCTCGACCTAGACCCACCCCACCGCATCTCCACTCACCGACCCACCCCACCACACCTCCACCCACCGACCCACCCCACCACACCTCCACCCACTGACCCACCCCACCACATCTCCGCCCACTGACGCACCCCACCACACCTCCACCCACCGACCCACCCCACCACATCTCCACCCACTGACCCACCCCACCGCATCTCCACCCACCGACCCACCCCACCACATCTCCGCCCACTGACCCACCCCACCACACCTCCACCCACTGACCCAACCCACCACATCCCCGCCCACTGACGCACCGCACCACACCTCCGCACACCGACCCACCCCACCAGACCTCCACACACCGACCCACCCCTCCACATCTCCACCCACTGACCCACCCCACCGCATCTCCACCCACCGACCCACCCCACCACATCTCCACCCACTGACCCACCCCACCTCCACCCACCGACCCACCCCACCACATCTCCACCCACTGAACCACCCCACCTCCACCCACTGACCCACCCCACCACATCTCGACCTAGACCCACCCCACCGCATCTCCACTCACCGACCCACCCCACCACACCTCCACCCACTGAACCTCCCCACCATACCTCCACCCACCGACCCACCCCACCACACCTCCACTCACTGACCCACCCCACCTCCACCCACTGACCCACCCCACCACATCTCCACCCACTGACCCACTCCACCACATCTCCGCCCACTGACGCACCCCACCACACCTCCACCCACTGACGCACCCCACCACACCTCCACCCACTGACCCACCCCACCACATCTCCACCCACTGACCCACTCCACCACATCTCCGCCCACTGACGCACCCCACCACACCTCCACCCACTGACCCACCCCACCACACCTCCACATACTGACCCACCCCACCACATCTCGACCCACTGACCCACCCCACCGCATCTCCACCCACTGACCCACCCCACCACACCTCCACCCACCGACCCACCCCACCACAGCTCCACCCACAGACCCACCCCACCACACCTCCACCCACTGACCCTCCCCACCACATCTCCACCCACTAACACATACCAACACACCTCCACCCTCTGACCCACCCCACCACATCTCGACCTAGGCCCACCCCACCGCATCTCCACTCACCGACCCAACCCACCACACCTCCACTCACTGAACCTCCCCACCACACCTCCACCCACCGACCCACCCCACCACACCTCCACCCACTGACCCACCCCACCACATCTCCGCCCACTGACGCACCCCACCACACCTCCACCCACCGACCCACCCCACCACATCTCCACCCACTGACCCAACCCACCACATCTCCGCCCACTGACGCACCCCACCACACCTCCGCCCACCGACCCACCCCACCACACCTCCACCCACCGACCCACCCCTCCACATCTCCACCCACTGACCCACCCCACCGCATCTCCACCCACCGACCCACCCCACCACATCTCCACCCACCGACCCACCCCATCACATCTCCACCCACTGACCCACCCCACCACACCTCCACCCACCGATCCTCCCCACCACATCTCCGCCCACTGACTCACCCCACCGCATCTCCACCCACTGACCCACCGCACCACATCTCCACCCACCGACACACTCCACCACACCTCCACCCACCGACCCACCCCACCACATATCCACCCACCTACGCACCCCACCCCACCTCCACCCACTGACTCACCCCACCACACTTCCACCTACTGACCCACCCCACCACATCTCCACCCACTGACCCACCCCACCACACCTCCACCCACCGACCCACCCCACCAAATCTCCACCCACTGACCCACCCCACCACACCTCCACCCACCGACCCACCCCACCACACCTCCACCCACTGACCCAACCCACCACACCTCCCCCCACTGACTCACCCCACCACACCTCCACCCACTGACCCACCCCACCACACCTCCACCCACCGACCCTCCCCACCACATCTCCGCCCACTGACCCACCCCACAGCATCTCCACCAACTGACCCACCCCACCACATCTCCACCCACCGACACACCCCATCACACCTCCACCCACCGACACACACCACCACATATCCACCCACCTACGCACCCCACCCCACCTCCACCCACTGACTCACCCCACCACACTTCCACCCACTGACCCACCCCACCACACCTCCACCCACTGACTCACCCCACCACACATCCACTCTCTCACCCACCCCACCACATCTCCACCCACTGACCCACCCCACCGCATCTCCACCCACAGACCCACCCCGCCACACCTCCACCCACCGACCCATCCCACCACACCTCCACCCACTGACCCCACCCCACCGCATCTCCACCCACTGACCCACCCCACCGCATCTCCACCCACAGACCCACCCCGCCACACCACCACCCACCGACCCATCCCACCACACCTCCACCCACTGACCCACCCCACCACATCTCCACCCACTGACCCACCCCACCACACCTCCACCCACTGACCCACCTCACCACACTTCCACCCACTGACCCACCTCACCACACCTGCACCCACTGACCCACCCCACCTCCACCCACTGACCCACCCCACCACATCTCCACCCACTGACCCACCCCACCACATCTCCACCCACCGACCCACCCCACCACACCTCCACCCACTAATACACCCCACCACACCCCCAACCACTGACCCACCTCACCACACCTCCACCCACCGACCCACCCCACCACATCGCGACCCACCGACACACCCCACCGCATCTCCACCCACCGAACCACCCCACCACACCTCCACCCACCGACCCACCCCACCACACCTCCACCCACCGACCCACCCCACCACATCTCCACCCACTGACCCACCCCTCCACACCTCCACCCACCGACCCACCTCACCACATCTCCACCCACTGACCCTCCCCGCTGCACCTCCACCCACCGACCCACCCCACCAGAGCTCCACCCACTGACCCACCCAACCTCATCTCGACCCACCGACCCACCCCACCGCCTCTCCACCCACTGACCCACCCCACCACACCTCCACCCACCGACCCACCCCACCACAGCTCCACCCACAGACCCACCACACCATACTTCCACCCACTGACCCACCTCACCACACCTCCACCCACTGACCCACCCCACCTCCACCCACTGACCCACCCCACCACATCTCCACCCACTGACCCACCCCACCTCCACCCACTGACCCACCCCACCACATCTCGACCTAGACCCACCCCACCGCATCTCCACTCACCGACCCACCCCACCACACCTCCACCCACTGAACCTCCCCACCATACCTCCACCCACCGACCCACCCCACCACACCTCCACTCACTGACCCACACCACCACACCTCCACCCACTGACGCACCCCACCACACCTCCACCCACTGACCCACCCCACCACATCTCCACCCACTGACCCACTCCACCACATCTCCGCCCACTGACGCACCCCACCACACCTCCACCCACTGACCCACCCCACCACACCTCCACCCACTGACCCACCCCACCACACCTCCACATACTGACCCACCCCACCACATCTCGACCCACTGACCCACCCCACCGCATCTCCACCCACTGACCCACCCCACCACATCTCCGCCCACTGACGCACCCCACCACACCTCCACCCACCGACCCACCCCACCACATCTCCGCCCACCGACCCACCCCACCACAGCTCCACCCACAGACCCACCCCACCACACCTCCACCCACTGACCCTCCCCACCACATCTCCACCCACTAACACATACCAACACACCTCCACCCACTGACCCACCCCACCACATCTCGACCTAGACCCACCCCACCGCATCTCCACTCACCGACCCACCCCACCACACCTCCACTCACTGAACCTCCCCACCACACCTCCACCCACCGACCCACCCCACCACATCTCCACCCACTGACCCACCCCACCACATCTCCACCCACCGACGCAACCCACCACATCTCCACCCACTGACCCACCCCACCACATCTCCACCCACTGACTCACCCCACCACATCTCCACCCACTGACCCACCCCACCACATCTCCACCCACTGACCCACCCCACCGCATCTCCACCCACTGACTCACCCCACCACACCTCCACCCACTGACCCACCCCACCACATCTCCGCCCACTGACGCACCCCACCACACCTCCACCCACCGACCCACCCCACCACATCTCCACCCACTGACCCACCCCACCGCATCTCCACCCACCGACCCACCCCACCACATCTCCGCCCACTGACCCACCCCACCACACCTCCACCCACTGACCCAACCCACCACATCTCCGCCCACTGACGCACCCCACCACACCTCCGCCCACCGACCCACCCCACCACACCTCCACCCACCGACCCACCCCTCCACATCTCCACCCACTGACCCACCCCACCGCATCTCCACCCACCGACCCACCCCACCACATCTCCACCCACCGACCCACCCCATCACATCTCCACCCACTGACCCACCCCACCACACCTCCACCCACCGATCCTCCCCACCACATCTCCGCCCACTGACCCACCCCACCGCATCTCCACCCACTGACCCACCCCACCGCACCTCCACCCACTGACCCACCCCACCACATCTCCGCCCACTGACCCACCCCACCGCATCTCCACCCACTGACCCACCCCACCACATCTCCGCCCACTGACGCACACCACCACACCTCCAACCACCGACCCACCCCACCACATCTCCACCCACTGACCCACCCCACCGCATCTCCACCCACCGACCCATCCCACCACATCTCCGCCCACTGACCCACCCCACCACACCTCTACCCACTGACCCAACCCACCACATCTCCGCCCACTGACGCACCCCACCACACCTCCGCCCACCGACCCACCCCACCACACCTCCACCCACCGACCCACCCCTCCACATCTCCACCCACTGACCCACCCCACCGCATCTCCACCCACCGACCCACCCCACCACATCTCCACCCACCGACCCACCCCACCACATCTCCACTCACTGACCCACCCCACCACACCTCCACCCACCGACCCTCCCCACCACATCTCGACCCACCGACCCACCCCACCGCATCTCCACCCACTGACCCACCCCACCAAATCACCACCCACTGACCCACCCCACCTCCACCCACTGACCCACCCCACCACATCTCGACCCACCGACCCACCCCACCACATCTCCACCCACTGACCCACCCCACCACACTTCCACCCACTGACCCACCTCACCACACGTCCACCCACTGACCCACCCCACCGCATCTCCACCCACCGACCCACCCCACCACATCTCCACCCACTGACCCACCCCAACGCATCTCCACCCACTGACCCACCCCACCACACTTCCACCCACTGACCCACCTCACCACACCTCCACCCACTGACCCACCCCACCTCCACCCACTGACCCACCCCACCACATCTCCACCCACTGACCCACCCCACCACACCTCCACCCACTGACGCACCCCACCGCATCTCCACCCACTGACCCACCCCACCACACTTCCACCCACTGACCCACCTCACCACACCTCCACCCACTGACCCACCCCACCTCCACCCACTGACCCACCCCACCACATCTCCACCCACTGACCCACCCCACCACATCTCGACCCACCGACCCACCTCACCACATCTCGACCCACCGACCCACCCCACCACACCTCCACCCACTAATACACCCCACCACACCCCCAACCACTGACCCACCTCACCACACCTCCACCCACCGACCAACCCCACCACACCTCCACCCACCGACCCACCCCACCACATCGCGACCCACCGACCCACCCCACCGCATCTCCACCCACTGACCCACCCCACCACACCTCCACCCACCGACCCACCCCACGACACCTCCACCCACCGACCCACCCCACCACAGCTCCACCCACTGACCCACCCAACCACATCTCGACCCACCGACCCACCCCACCGCATCTCCACCCACTGACCCACCCCACCACACCTCCACCCACCGACCCACCTCACCACATCTCCACCCACAGACCCTCCCCACTGCACCTCCACCCACCGACCCACCCCACCACACCTCGACCCACCGACCCACCCCACCACAGCTCCACCCACAGACCCACCCCACCACACCTCCACCCACCGACCCACCCCACCACAGCTCCACCCACTGACCCACCCCACCACACTTCCACCCACTGACCCACCTCACCACACCTGCACCCACTGACCCACCCCACCTCCACCCACTGACCCACCCCACCACATCGCCACCCACTGACCCACCACCACCACATCTCCACCCACCGACCCACCCCACCACACCTCCACCCACTAATACACCCCACCACACCCCCAACCACTGACCCACCTCACCACACCTCCACCCACCGACCCACCCCACCACATCGCGACCCACCGACACACCCCACCGCATCTCCACCCACCGAACCACCCCACCACACCTCCACCCACCGACCCACCCCAACACATCTCCACCCACTGACCCACCCCACCACACCTCCACCCACCGACCCACCTCACCACATCTCCACCCACTGACCCTCCCCGCTGCACCTCCTCCCACCGACCCACCCCACCAGAGCTCCACCCACTGACCCACCCAACCACATCTCGACCCACCGACCCACCCCACCGCATCTCCACCCACTGACCAACCCCACCACACCTCCACCCACCGACCCACCTCACCACATCTCCACCCACTGACCCTCCCCGCTGCACCTCCACCCACCGACCCACCCCACCACACCTCCACCCACCGACCCACCCCACCACAGCTCCACCCACAGACCCACCACACCATACTTCCACCCACTGACCCACCTCACCACACCTCCACACACTGACCCACCCCACCTCCACCCACTGACCCACCCCACCACATCTCGACCTAGACCCACCCCACCGCATCTCCACTCACCGACCCACCCCACCACACCTCCACCCACTGAACCTCCCCACCATACCTCCACCCACCGACCCACCCCACCACACCTCCACTCACTGACCCACACCACCACATCTCCGCCCACTGACGCACCCCACCACACCTCCACCCACTGACGCACCCCACCACACCTCCACCCACTGACCCACCCCACCACATCTCCACCCACTGACCCACCCCACCACATCTCCGCCCACTGACGCACCCCACCACACCTCCACCCACTGACCCACCCCACCACATCTCCACCCACTGACCCACCCCACCACACCTCCACTCACCGACTCACCCCACCACATCTCCACCCACCGACCCACCCCATCACATCTCCACCCACTGACCCACCCCACCTCCACCCACCGACCCACCCCACCACATCTCCACCCACTGAACCACCCCACCTCCACCCACTGACCCACCCCACCACATCTCGACCTAGACCCACCCCACCGCATCTCCACTCACCGACCCACCCCACCACACCTCCACCCACTGAACCTCCCCACCATACCTCCACCCACCGACCCACCCCACCACACCTCCACTCACTGACCCACACCACCACATCTCCGCCCACTGACGCACCCCACCACACCTCCACCCACTGACCCACCCCACCACATCTCCACCCACTGACCCACTCCACCACATCTCCGCCCACTGACGCACCCCACCACACCTCCACCCACTGACCCACCCCACCACACCTCCACATACTGACCCACCCCACCACATCTCGACCCACTGACCCACCCCACCGCATCTCCACCCACTGACCCACCCCACCACACCTCCACCCACCGACCCACCCCACCACAGCTCCACCCACAGACCCACCCCACCACACCTCCACCCACTGACCCTCCCCACCACATCTCCACCCACTAACACATACCAACACACCTCCACCCACTGACCCACCCCACCACATCTCGACCTAGACCCACCCCACCGCATCTCCACTCACCGACCCACCCCACCACACCTCCACCCACCGACCCACCCCACCACACCTCCACCCACTGACCCACCCCACCACATCTCCGCCCACTGACGCACCCCACCACACCTCCACCCACCGACCCACCCCACCACATCTCCACCCACTGACCCACCCCACCGCATCTCCACCCACCGACCCACCCCACCACATCTCCGCCCACTGACCCACCCCACCACACCTCCACCCACTGACCCAACCCACCACATCCCCGCCCACTGACGCACCGCACCACACCTCCGCACACCGACCCACCCCACCAGACCTCCACCCACCGACCCACCCCTCCACATCTCCACCCACTGACCCACCCCACCGCATCTCCACCCACCGACCCACCCCACCACATCTCCACCCACTGACCCACCCCACCTCCACCCACCGACCCACCCCACCACATCTCCACCCACTGAACCACCCCACCTCCACCCACTGACCCACCCCACCACATCTCGACCTAGACCCACCCCACCGCATCTCCACTCACCGACCCACCCCACCACACCTCCACCCACTGAACCTCCCCACCATACCTCCACCCACCGACCCACCCCACCACACCTCCACTCACTGACCCACCCCACCTCCACCCACTGACCCACCCCACCACATCTCCACCCACTGACCCACTCCACCACATCTCCGCCCACTGACGCACCCCACCAAACCTCCACCCACTGACGCACCCCACCACACCTCCACCCACTGACCCACCCCACCACATCTCCACCCACTGACCCACTCCACCACATCTCCGCCCACTGACGCACCCCACCACACCTCCACCCACTGACCCACCCCACCACACCTCCACATACTGACCCACCCCACCACATCTCGACCCACTGACCCACCCCACCGCATCTCCACCCACTGACCCACCCCACCACACCTCCACCCACCGACCCACCCCACCACAGCTCCACCCACAGACCCACCCCACCACACCTCCACCCACTGACCCTCCCCACCACATCTCCACCCACTAACACATACCAACACACCTCCACCCACTGACCCACCCCACCACATCTCGACCTAGACCCACCCCACCGCATCTCCACTCACCGACCCAACCCACCACACCTCCACTCACTGAACCTCCCCACCACACCTCCACCCACCGACCCACCCCACCACACCTCCACCCACTGACCCACCCCACCACATCTCCGCCCACTGACGCACCCCACCACACCTCCACCCACCGACCCACCCCACCACATCTCCACCCACTGACCCAACCCACCACATCTCCGCCCACTGACGCACCCCACCACACCTCCGCCCACCGACCCACCCCACCACACCTCCACCCACCGACCCACCCCTCCACATCTCCACCCACTGACCCACCCCACCGCATCTCCACCCACCGACCCACCCCACCACATCTCCACCCACCGACCCACCCCATCACATCTCCACCCACTGACCCACCCCACCACACCTCCACCCACCGATCCTCCCCACCACATCTCCGCCCACTGACTCACCCCACCGCATCTCCACCCACTGACCCACCGCACCACATCTCCACCCACCGACACACTCCACCACACCTCCACCTACTGACCCACCCCACCACATCTCCACCCACTGACCCACCCCACCACATCTCCACCCACTGACCCACCCCACCACACCTCCACCCACCGACCCACCCCACCAAATCTCCACCCACTGACCCACCCCACCACACCTCCACCCACCGACCCACCCCACCACACCTCCACCCACTGACCCAACCCACCACACCTCCCCCCACTGACTCACCCCACCACACCTCCACCCACTGACCCACCCCACCACACCTCCACCCACCGACCCTCCCCACCACATCTCCGCCCACTGACCCACCCCACAGCATCTCCACCAACTGACCCACCCCACCACATCTCCACCCACCGACACACCCCATTACACCTCCACCCACCGACACACACCACCACATATCCACCCACCTACGCACCCCACCCCACCTCCACCCACTGACTCACCCCACCACACTTCCACCCACTGACCCACCCCACCACACCTCCACCCACTGACTCACCCCACCACACATCCACTCTCTGACCCACCCCACCACATCTCCACCCTCTGACCCACCCCACCGCATCTCCACCCACAGACCCACCCCGCCACACCTCCACCCACCGACCCATCCCACCACACCTCCACCCACTGACCCCACCCCACCGCATCTCCACCCACTGACCCACCCCACCGCATCTCCACCCACAGACCCACCCCGCCACACCTCCACCCACCGACCCATCCCACCACACCTCCACCCACTGACCCACCCCACCACATCTCCACCCACTGACCCACCCCACCACACCTCCACCCACTGACCCACCTCACCACACTTCCACCCACTGACCCACCTCACCACACCTGCACCCACTGACCCACCCCACCTCCACCCACTGACCCACCCCACCACATCTCCACCCACTGACCCACCCCACCACATCTCCACCCACCGACCCACCCCACCACACCTCCACCCACTAATACACCCCACCACACCCCCAACCACTGACCCACCTCACCACACCTCCACCCACCGACCCACCCCACCACATCGCGACCCACCGACACACCCCACCGCATCTCCACCCACCGAACCACCCCACCACACCTCCACCCACCGACCCACCCCACCACACCTCCACCCACCGACCCACCCCACCACATCTCCACCCACTGACCCACCCCTCCACACCTCCACCCACCGACCCACCTCACCACATCTCCACCCACTGACACTCCCCGCTGCACCTCCACCCACCGACCCACCCCACCAGAGCTCCACCCACTGACCCACCCAACCACATCTCGACCCACCGACCCACCCCACCGCCTCTCCACCCACTGACCCACCCCACCACACCTCCACCCACCGACCCACCCCACCACAGCTCCACCCACAGACCCACCACACCATACTTCCACCCACTGACCCACCTCACCACACCTCCACCCACTGACCCACCCCACCTCCACCCACTGACCCACCCCACCACATCTCCACCCACTGACCCACCCCACCTCCACCCACTGACCCACCCCACCACATCTCGACCTAGACCCACCCCACCGCATCTCCACTCACCGACCCACCCCACCACACCTCCACCCACTGAACCTCCCCACCATACCTCCACCCACCGACCCACCCCACCACACCTCCACTCACTGACCCACACCACCACACCTCCACCCACTGACGCACCCCACCACACCTCCACCCACTGACCCACCCCACCACATCTCCACCCACTGACCCACTCCACCACATCTCCGCCCACTGACGCACCCCACCACACCTCCACCCACTGACCCACCCCACCACACCTCCACCCACTGACCCACCCCACCACACCTCCACATACTGACCCACCCCACCACATCTCGACCCACTGACCCACCCCACCGCATCTCCACCCACTGACCCACCCCACCACATCTCCGCCCACTGACGCACCCCACCACACCTCCACCCACCGACCCACCCCACCACATCTCCGCCCACCGACCCACCCCACCACAGCTCCACCCACAGACCCACCCCACCACACCTCCACCCACTGACCCTCCCCACCACATCTCCACCCACTAACACATACCAACACACCTCCACCCACTGACCCACCCCACCACATCTCGACCTAGACCCACCCCACCGCATCTCCACTCACCGACCCACCCCACCACACCTCCACCCACCGACCCACCTCACCACACCTCCACTCACTGACCCACCCCACCACATCTCCACCCACTGACCCACCCCACCACACCTCCACCCACCGACCCTCCCCACCACATCTCCGCCCACTGACCCACCCCACCACACCTCCACTCACTGAACCTCCCCACCACACCTCCACCCACCGACCCACCCCACCACATCTCCACCCACTGACCCACCCCACCACATCTCCACCCACCGACGCAACCCACCACATCTCCACCCACTGACCCACCCCACCACATCTCCACCCACTGACTCACCCCACCACATCTCCACCCACTGACCCACCCCACCACATCTCCACCCACTGACCCACCCCACCGCATCTCCACCCACTGACTCACCCCACCACACCTCCACCCACTGACCCACCCCACCACATCTCCGCCCACTGACGCACCCCACCACACCTCCACCCACCGACCCACCCCACCACATCTCCACCCACTGACCCACCCCACCGCATCTCCACCCACCGACCCACCCCACCACATCTCCGCCCACTGACCCACCCCACCACACCTCCACCCACTGACCCAACCCACCACATCTCCGCCCACTGACGCACCCCACCACACCTCCGCCCACCGACCCACCCCACCACACCTCCACCCACCGACCCACCCCTCCACATCTCCACCCACTGACCCACCCCACCGCATCTCCACCCACCGACCCACCCCACCACATCTCCACCCACCGACCCACCCCATCACATCTCCACCCACTGACCCACCCCACCACACCTCCACCCACCGATCCTCCCCACCACATCTCCGCCCACTGACCCACCCCACCGCATCTCCACCCACTGACCCACCCCACCGCACCTCCACCCACTGACCCACCCCACCACATCTCCGCCCACTGACCCACCCCACCGCATCTCCACCCACTGACCCACCCCACCACATCTCCGCCCACTGACGCACCCCACCACACCTCCAACCACCGACCCACCCCACCACATCTCCACCCACTGACCCACCCCACCGCATCTCCACCCACCGACCCACCCCACCACATCTCCGCCCACTGACCCACCCCACCACACCTCTACCCACTGACCCAACCCACCACATCTCCGCCCACTGACGCACCCCACCACACCTCCGCCCACCGACCCACCCCACCACACCTCCACCCACCGATCCACCCCTCCACATCTCCACCCACTGACCCACCCCACCGCATCTCCACCCACCGACCCACCCCACCACATCTCCACCCACCGACCCACCCCATCACATCTCCACCCACTGACCCACCCCACCACACCTCCACCCACCGATCCTCCCCACCACATCTCCGCCCACTGACCCAACCCACCGCATCTCCACCCACTGACCCACCGCACCACATCTCCACCCACCGACACACTCCACCACACCTCCACCCACCGACCCACCCCACCACATATCCACCCACCTACGCACCCCACCCCACCTCCACACACTGACTCACCCCACCACACTTCCACCCACTGACCCACCCCACCACATCTCCACCCACTGACCCACCCCACCACACCTCCACCCACCGACCCACCCCACCAAATCTCCACCCACTGACCCACCCCACCACACCTCCACCCACCGACCCACCCCACCACACCTCCACCCACTGACCCACCCCACCACACCTCCACCCACTGACTCACCCCACCACATCTCCACCCACTGACCCACCCCACCACACCTCCACCCACCGACCCTCCCCACCACATCTCCGCCCACTGACCCACCCCACCGCATCTCCACCCACTGACCCACCCCACCACATCTCCACCCACCGACACACCCCACCACACTTCCACCCACTGACCCACCCCACCACACCTCCACCCACTGACTCACCCCACCACACTTCCACCCACTGACCCACCCCACCACACCTCCACCCACTGACTCACCCCACCACACATCCACTCACTGACCCACCCCACCACATCTCCACCCACTGACCCACCCCACCGCATCTCCACCCACAGACCCACCCCGCCACACCTCCACCCACCGACCCATCCCACCACACCTCCACCCACCGACCCACCCCACCGCATCTCCACCCACCGACCCACCCCACCGCATCTCCACCCACAGTCCCACCCCGCCACATCGCGACCCACCGACACACCCCACCGCATCTCCACCCGCCGAACCACCCCACCACACCTCCACCCACCGACCCACCCCACCACATCTCCACCCACTGACCCACCCCACCACACCTCCACCCACCGACCCAGCTCACCACATCTCCACCCACTGACCCTCCCCGCTGCACCTCCTCCCACCGACCCACCCCACCAGAGCTCCACCCACTGACCCACCCAACCACATCTCGACCCACCGACCCACCCCACCGCATCTCCACCCACTGACCCACCCCACCACACCTCCACCCACCGACCCACCTCACCACATCTCCACCCACTGACCCTCCCCGCTGCACCTCCACCCACCGACCCACCCCACCACACCTCCACCCACCGACCCACCCCACCACAGCTCCACCCACAGACCCACCACACCATACTTCCACCCACTGACCCACCTCACCACACCTCCACCCACTGACCCACCCCACCACATCTCGACCTAGAACCACCCCACCGCATCTCCACTCACCGACCCACCCCACCACACCTCCACCCATTGAACCTCCCCACCATACCTCCACCCACCGACCCACCCCACCACACCTCCACTCACTGACACACACCACCACATCTCCACCCACCGACCCACCCCACCACACCTCCACCCACTAATACACCCCACCACACCCCCAACCACTGACCCACCTCACCACACCTCCACCCACCGACCCACCCCACCACATCGCGACCCACCGACACACCCCACCGCATCTCCACCCACCGAACCACCCCACCACACCTCCACCCACCGACCCACCCCACCACACCTCCACCCACCGACACACCCCACCACATCTCCACCCACTGACCCACCCCACCACACCTCCACCCACCGACCCACCTCACCACATCTCCACCCACTGACCCTCCCCGCTGCACCTCCACCCACCGACCCACCCCACCAGAGCTCCACCCACTGACCCACCCAACCACATCTCGACGCACCGACCCACCCCACCGCATCTCCACCCACTGACCCACCCCACCACACCTCCACCCACCGACCCACCTCACCACATCTCCACCCACTGACCCTCCCCGCTGCACCTCCATCCACCGACCCACCCCACCACACCTCCACCCACCGACCCACCCCACCACACCTCCACCCACCGACCCACCCCACCACAGCTCCACCCACAGACCCACCACACCATACTTCCACCCACTGACCCACCTCACCACACCTCCACCCACTGACCCACCCCACCTCCACCCACTGACCCACCCCACCACATCTCCACCCACTGACCCACCCCACCTCCACCCACTGACCCACCCCACCACATCTCGACCTAGACCCACCCCACCGCATCTCCACTCACCGACCCACCCCACCACACCTCCGCCCACTGAACCTCCCCACCATACCTCCACCCACCGACCCACCCCACCACACCTCCACTCACTGACCCACACCACCACATCTCCGCCCACTGACGCACCCCACCACACCTCCACCCACTGACGCACCCCACCACACCTCCACCCACTGACCCACCCCACCACATCTCCACCCACTGACCCACTCCACCACATCTCCGCCCACTGACGCACCCCACCACACCTCCACCCACTGACCCACCCCACCACACCTCCACATACTGACCCACCCCACCACATCTCGACCCACTGACCCACCCCACCGCATCTCCACCCACTGACCCACCCCACCACATCTCCGCCCACTGACGCACCCCACCACACCTCCACCCACCGACCCACCCCACCACATCTCCGCCCACCGACCCACCCCACCACAGCTCCACCCACAGACCCACCCCACCACACCTCCACCCACTGACCCTCCCCACCACATCTCCACCCACTAACACATACCAACACACCTCCACCCATTGACCCACCCCACCACATCTCGACCTAGACCCACCCCACCGCATCTCCACTCACCGACCCACCCCACCACACCTCCACTCACTGAACCTCCCCACCACACCTCCACCCACCGACCCACCCCACCACATCTCCACCCACTGACCCACCCCACCACATCTCCACCCACTGACTCACCCCACCACATCTCCACCCACTGACCCACCCCACCACATCTCCACCCACTGACCCACCCCACCGCATCTCCACCCACTGACTCACCCCACCACACCTCCACCCACTGACCCACCCCACCACATCTCCGCCCACTGACGCACCCCACCACACCTCCACCCACCGACCCACCCCACCACATCTCCACCCACTGACCCACCCCACCGCATCTCCACCCACCGACCCACCCCACCACATCTCCGCCCACTGACCCACCCCACCACACCTCCACCCACTGACCCAACCCACCACATCTCCGCCCACTGACGCACCCCACCACACCTCCGCCCACCGACCCACCCCACCACACCTCCACCCACCGACCCACCCCTCCACATCTCCACCCACTGACCCACCCCACCGCATCTCCACCCACCGACCCACCCCACCACATCTCCACCCACCGACCCACCCCATCACATCTCCACCCACTGACCCACCCCACCACACCTCCACCCACCGATCCTCCCCACCACATCTCCGCCCACTGACCCACCCCACCGCATCTCCACCCACTGACCCACCGCACCACATCTCCACCCACCGACACACTCCACCACACCTCCACCCACCGACCCACCCCACCACATATCCACCCACCTACGCACCCCACCCCACCTCCACCCACTGACTCACCCCACCACACTTCCACCCACTGACCCACCCCACCACATCTCCACCCACTGACCCACCCCACCACACCTCCACCCACCGACCCACCCCACCAAATCTCCACCCACTGACCCACCCCACCACACCTCCACCCACCGACCCACCCCACCACACCTCCACCCACTGACCCACCCCACCACACCTCCACCCACTGACTCACCCCACCACATCTCCACCCACTGACCCACCCCACCACACCTCCACCCACCGACCCTCCCCACCACATCTCCGCCCACTGACCCACCCCACCGCATCTCCACCCACTGACCCACCCCACCACATCTCCACCCACCGACACACCCCACCACACTTCCACCCACTGACCCACCCCACCACACCTCCACCCACTGACTCACCCCACCACACTTCCACCCACTGACCCACCCCACCACACCTCCACCCACTGACTCACCCCATCACACATCCACTCACTGACCCACCCCACCACATCTCCACCCACTGACCCACCCCACCGCATCTCCACCCACAGACCCACCCCGCCACACCTCCACCCACCGACCCATCCCACCACACCTCCACCCACCGACCCACCCCACCGCATCTCCACCCACCGACCCACCCCACCGCATCTCCACCCACAGACCCACCCCGCCACACCTCCACCCACCGACCCATCCCACCACACCTCCACCCACCGACCCACCCCACCAAATCTCCACCCACTGACCCACCCCACCACACCTCCACCCACCGACCCACCCCACCACATCGCCACCCACTGACCCACCCCTCCACATCTCCACCCACTGACCCACCCCACCACATCTCCACCCACCGACTCACCCCACCACACCTCCACCCACCGACCCACCCCACCACATCTCCACCCACTGACCCACCTCACCACACCTCCACTCACTGACCCACCCCACCACATCTCCACCCACTGACCCACCTCACCACACCTCCACTCACTGACCCACCCCACCACATCTCCACCCACAGACCCACCCCTCCACATCTCCACCCACTGACCCACCCCACCACATCTCCACCCACCGACTCACCCCACCACACCTCCACCCACCGACCCACCCCACCACATCTCCACCCACTGACCCACCCCACCACACCTCCACCCACCGACCCACTCCACCACACCTCCACTCACTGACCCACCCCACCACAACTCCACCCACCGACCCTCCCCACCACATCTCCACCCACTGACCCACCCCACCACACCTCCACCCACCGACCCATCCCACCACATCTCCACCCACTGACCCACCCCTCCACATCTCCACCCACTGACCCACCCCACCACATCTCCACCCACTGACCCACCCCTCCACATCTCCACCCACTGACCCACCCCACCACATCTCCACCCACCGACTCACCCCACCACACCTCCACCCACCGACCCACCCCACCACATCTCCACCCACCGACTCACCCCACCACACCTCCACCCACTGACCCACCCCACCACATCTCCACCCACTGACCCACCCCACCACACCTCCACCCACTGACCCACCCCACCACATCTCCACCCACTGACCCACTCCACCACATCTCCGCCCACTGACGCACCCCACCACACCTCCACCCACTGACCCACCCCACCACACCTCCACATACTGACCCACCCCACCACATCTCGACCCACTGACCCACCCCACCGCATCTCCACCCACTGACCTACCCCACCACATCTCCGCCCACTGACGCACCCCACCACACCTCCACCCACCGACCCACCCCACCACATCTCCGCCCACCGACCCACCCCACCACAGCTCCACCCACAGACCCACCCCACCACACCTCCACCCACTGACCCTCCCCACCACATCTCCACCCACTAACACATACCAACACACCTCCACCCATTGACCCACCCCACCACATCTCGACCTAGACCCACCCCACCGCATCTCCACTCACCGACCCACCCCACCACACCTCCACTCACTGAACCTCCCCACCACACCTCCACCCACCGACCCACCCCACCACATCTCCACCCACTGACCCACCCCACCACATCTCCACCCACTGACTCACCCCACCACATCTCCACCCACTGACCCACCCCACCACATCTCCACCCACTGACCCACCCCACCGCATCTCCACCCACTGACTCACCCCACCACACCTCCACCCACTGACCCACCCCACCACATCTCCGCCCACTGACGCACCCCACCACACCTCCACCCACCGACCCACCCCACCACATCTCCACCCACTGACCCACCCCACCGCATCTCCACCCACCGACCCACCCCACCACATCTCCGCCCACTGACCCACCCCACCACACCTCCACCCACTGACCCAACCCACCACATCTCCGCCCACTGACGCACCCCACCACACCTCCGCCCACCGACCCACCCCACCACACCTCCACCCACCGACCCACCCCTCCACATCTCCACCCACTGACCCACCCCACCGCATCTCCACCCACCGACCCACCCCACCACATCTCCACCCACCGACCCACCCCATCACATCTCCACCCACTGACCCACCCCACCACACCTCCACCCACCGATCCTCCCCACCACATCTCCGCCCACTGACCCACCCCACCGCATCTCCACCCACTGACCCACCGCACCACATCTCCACCCACCGACACACTCCACCACACCTCCACCCACCGACCCACCCCACCACATATCCACCCACCTACGCACCCCACCCCACCTCCACCCACTGACTCACCCCACCACACTTCCACCCACTGACCCACCCCACCACATCTCCACCCACTGACCCACCCCACCACACCTCCACCCACCGACCCACCCCACCAAATCTCCACCCACTGACCCACCCCACCACACCTCCACCCACCGACCCACCCCACCACACCTCCACCCACTGACCCACCCCACCACACCTCCACCCACTGACTCACCCCACCACATCTCCACCCACTGACCCACCCCACCACACCTCCACCCACCGACCCTCCCCACCACATCTCCGCCCACTGACCCACCCCACCGCATCTCCACCCACTGACCCACCCCACCACATCTCCACCCACCGACACACCCCACCACACTTCCACCCACTGACCCACCCCACCACACCTCCACCCACTGACTCACCCCACCACACTTCCACCCACTGACCCACCCCACCACACCTCCACCCACTGACTCACCCCATCACACATCCACTCACTGACCCACCCCACCACATCTCCACCCACTGACCCACCCCACCGCATCTCCACCCACAGACCCACCCCGCCACACCTCCACCCACCGACCCATCCCACCACACCTCCACCCACCGACCCACCCCACCGCATCTCCACCCACCGACCCACCCCACCGCATCTCCACCCACAGACCCACCCCGCCACACCTCCACCCACCGACCCATCCCACCACACCTCCACCCACCGACCCACCCCACCAAATCTCCACCCACTGACCCACCCCACCACACCTCCACCCACCGACCCACCCCACCACATCGCCACCCACTGACCCACCCCGCTGCACCTCCATCCACCGACCCACCCCACCACACCTCCACCCACCGACCCACCCCACCACACCTCCACCCACCGACCCACCCCACCACAGCTCCACCCACAGACCCACCACACCATACTTCCACCCACTGACCCACCTCACCACACCTCCACCCACTGACCCACCCCACCTCCACCCACTGACCCACCCCACCACATCTCCACCCACTGACCCTCCCCCGCTGCACCTCCATCCACCGACCCACCCCACCACACCTCCACCCACCGACCCACCCCACCACACCTCCACCCACCGACCCACCCCACCACAGCTCCACCCACAGACCCACCACACCATACTTCCACCCACTGACCCACCTCACCACACCTCCACCCACTGACCCACCCCACCCTCCACCCACTGACCCACCCCACCACATCTCCACCCACTGACCCACCCCACCTCCACCCACTGACCCACCCCACCACATCTCGACCTAGACCCACCCCACCGCATCTCCACTCACCGACCCACCCCACCACACCTCCGCCCACTGAACCTCCCCACCATACCTCCACCCACCGACCCACCCCACCACACCTCCACTCACTGACCCACACCACCACATCTCCGCCCACTGACGCACCCCACCACACCTCCACCCACTGACGCACCCCACCACACCTCCACCCACTGACCCACCCCACCACATCTCCACCCACTGACCCACTCCACCACATCTCCGCCCACTGACGCACCCCACCACACCTCCACCCACTGACCCACCCCACCACACCTCCACATACTGACCCACCCCACCACATCTCGACCCACTGACCCACCCCACCGCATCTCCACCCACTGACCCACCCCCACCACATCTCCGCCCACTGACGCACCCCACCACACCTCCACCCACCGACCCACCCCACCACATCTCCGCCCACCGACCCACCCCACCACAGCTCCACCCACAGACCCACCCCACCACACCTCCACCCACTGACCCTCCCCACCACATCTCCACCCACTAACACATACCAACACACCTCCACCCATTGACCCACCCCACCACATCTCGACCTAGACCCACCCCACCGCATCTCCACTCACCGACCCACCCCACCACACCTCCACTCACTGAACCTCCCCACCACACCTCCACCCACCGACCCACCCCACCACATCTCCACCCACTGACCCACCCCACCACATCTCCACCCACTGACTCACCCCACCACATCTCCACCCACTGACCCACCCCACCACATCTCCACCCACTGACCCACCCCACCGCATCTCCACCCACTGACTCACCCCACCACACCTCCACCCACTGACCCACCCCACCACATCTCCGCCCACTGACGCACCCCACCACACCTCCACCCACCGACCCACCCCACCACATCTCCACCCACTGACCCACCCCACCGCATCTCCACCCACCGACCCACCCCACCACATCTCCGCCCACTGACCCACCCCACCACACCTCCACCCACTGACCCAACCCACCACATCTCCGCCCACTGACGCACCCCACCACACCTCCGCCCACCGACCCACCCCACCACACCTCCACCCACCGACCCACCCCTCCACATCTCCACCCACTGACCCACCCCACCGCATCTCCACCCACCGACCCACCCCACCACATCTCCACCCACCGACCCACCCCATCACATCTCCACCCACTGACCCACCCCACCACACCTCCACCCACCGATCCTCCCCACCACATCTCCGCCCACTGACCCACCCCACCGCATCTCCACCCACTGACCCACCGCACCACATCTCCACCCACCGACACACTCCACCACACCTCCACCCACCGACCCACCCCACCACATATCCACCCACCTACGCACCCCACCCCACCTCCACCCACTGACTCACCCCACCACACTTCCACCCACTGACCCACCCCACCACATCTCCACCCACTGACCCACCCCACCACACCTCCACCCACCGACCCACCCCACCAAATCTCCACCCACTGACCCACCCCACCACACCTCCACCCACCGACCCACCCCACCACACCTCCACCCACTGACCCACCCCACCACACCTCCACCCACTGACTCACCCCACCACATCTCCACCCACTGACCCACCCCACCACACCTCCACCCACCGACCCTCCCCACCACATCTCCGCCCACTGACCCACCCCACCGCATCTCCACCCACTGACCCACCCCACCACATCTCCACCCACCGACACACCCCACCACACTTCCACCCACTGACCCACCCCACCACACCTCCACCCACTGACTCACCCCACCACACTTCCACCCACTGACCCACCCCACCACACCTCCACCCACTGACTCACCCCATCACACATCCACTCACTGACCCACCCCACCACATCTCCACCCACTGACCCACCCCACCGCATCTCCACCCACAGACCCACCCCGCCACACCTCCACCCACCGACCCATCCCACCACACCTCCACCCACCGACCCACCCCACCGCATCTCCACCCACCGACCCACCCCACCGCATCTCCACCCACAGACCCACCCCGCCACACCTCCACCCACCGACCCATCCCACCACACCTCCACCCACCGACCCACCCCACCAAATCTCCACCCACTGACCCACCCCACCACACCTCCACCCACCGACCCACCCCACCACATCGCCACCCACTGACCCACCCCTCCACATCTCCACCCACTGACCCACCCCACCACATCTCCACCCACCGACTCACCCCACCACACCTCCACCCACCGACCCACCCCACCACATCTCCACCCACTGACCCACCTCACCACACCTCCACTCACTGACCCACCCCACCACATCTCCACCCACTGACCCACCTCACCACACCTCCACTCACTGACCCACCCCACCACATCTCCACCCACAGACCCACCCCTCCACATCTCCACCCACTGACCCACCCCACCACATCTCCACCCACCGACTCACCCCACCACACCTCCACCCACCGACCCACCCCACCACATCTCCACCCACTGACCCACCCCACCACACCTCCACCCACCGACCCACTCCACCACACCTCCACTCACTGACCCACCCCACCACAACTCCACCCACCGACCCTCCCCACCACATCTCCACCCACTGACCCACCCCACCACACCTCCACCCACCGACCCATCCCACCACATCTCCACCCACTGACCCACCCCTCCACATCTCCACCCACTGACCCACCCCACCACATCTCCACCCACTGACCCACCCCTCCACATCTCCACCCACTGACCCACCCCACCACATCTCCACCCACCGACTCACCCCACCACACCTCCACCCACCGACCCACCCCACCACATCTCCACCCACCGACTCACCCCACCACACCTCCACCCACTGACCCACCCCACCACATCTCCACCCACTGACCCACCCCACCACACCTCCACCCACTGACCCACCCCACCACATCTCCACCCACTGACCCACTCCACCACATCTCCGCCCACTGACGCACCCCACCACACCTCCACCCACTGACCCACCCCACCACACCTCCACATACTGACCCACCCCACCACATCTCGACCCACTGACCCACCCCACCGCATCTCCACCCACTGACCCACCCCACCACATCTCCGCCCACTGACGCACCCCACCACACCTCCACCCACCGACCCACCCCACCACATCTTCGCCCACCGACCCACCCCACCACAGCTCCACCCACAGACCCACCCCACCACACCTCCACCCACTGACCCTCCCCACCACATCTCCACCCACTAACACATACCAACACACCTCCACCCATTGACCCACCCCACCACATCTCGACCTAGACCCACCCCACCGCATCTCCACTCACCGACCCACCCCACCACACCTCCACTCACTGAACCTCCCCACCACACCTCCACCCACCGACCCACCCCACCACATCTCCACCCACTGACCCACCCCACCACATCTCCACCCACTGACTCACCCCACCACATCTCCACCCACTGACCCACCCCACCACATCTCCACCCACTGACCCACCCCACCGCATCTCCACCCACTGACTCACCCCACCACACCTCCACCCACTGACCCACCCCACCACATCTCCGCCCACTGACGCACCCCACCACACCTCCACCCACCGACCCACCCCACCACATCTCCACCCACTGACCCACCCCACCGCATCTCCACCCACCGACCCACCCCACCACATCTCCGCCCACTGACCCACCCCACCACACCTCCACCCACTGACCCAACCCACCACATCTCCGCCCACTGACGCACCCCACCACACCTCCGCCCACCGACCCACCCCACCACACCTCCACCCACCGACCCACCCCTCCACATCTCCACCCACTGACCCACCCCACCGCATCTCCACCCACCGACCCACCCCACCACATCTCCACCCACCGACCCACCCCATCACATCTCCACCCACTGACCCACCCCACCACACCTCCACCCACCGATCCTCCCCACCACATCTCCGCCCACTGACCCACCCCACCGCATCTCCACCCACTGACCCACCGCACCACATCTCCACCCACCGACACACTCCACCACACCTCCACCCACCGACCCACCCCACCACATATCCACCCACCTACGCACCCCACCCCACCTCCACCCACTGACTCACCCCACCACACTTCCACCCACTGACCCACCCCACCACATCTCCACCCACTGACCCACCCCACCACACCTCCACCCACCGACCCACCCCACCAAATCTCCACCCACTGACCCACCCCACCACACCTCCACCCACCGACCCACCCCACCACACCTCCACCCACTGACCCACCCCACCACACCTCCACCCACTGACTCACCCCACCACATCTCCACCCACTGACCCACCCCACCACACCTCCACCCACCGACCCTCCCCACCACATCTCCGCCCACTGACCCACCCCACCGCATCTCCACCCACTGACCCACCCCACCACATCTCCACCCACCGACACACCCCACCACACTTCCACCCACTGACCCACCCCACCACACCTCCACCCACTGACTCACCCCATCACACATCCACTCACTGACCCACCCCACCACATCTCCACCCACTGACCCACCCCACCGCATCTCCACCCACAGACCCACCCCGCCACACCTCCACCCACCGACCCATCCCACCACACCTCCACCCACCGACCCACCCCACCGCATCTCCACCCACCGACCCACCCCACCGCATCTCCACCCACAGACCCACCCCGCCACACCTCCACCCACCGACCCATCCCACCACACCTCCACCCACCGACCCACCCCACCAAATCTCCACCCACTGACCCACCCCACCACACCTCCACCCACCGACCCACCCCACCACATCGCCACCCACTGACCCACCCCTCCACATCTCCACCCACTGACCCACCCCACCACATCTCCACCCACCGACTCACCCCACCACACCTCCACCCACCGACCCACCCCACCACATCTCCACCCACTGACCCACCTCACCACACCTCCACTCACTGACCCACCCCACCACATCTCCACCCACTGACCCACCTCACCACACCTCCACTCACTGACCCACCCCACCACATCTCCACCCACAGACCCACCCCTCCACATCTCCACCCACTGACCCACCCCACCACATCTCCACCCACCGACTCACCCCACCACACCTCCACCCACCGACCCACCCCACCACATCTCCACCCACTGACCCACCCCACCACACCTCCACCCACCGACCCACTCCACCACACCTCCACTCACTGACCCACCCCACCACAACTCCACCCACCGACCCTCCCCACCACATCTCCACCCACTGACCCACCCCACCACACCTCCACCCACCGACCCATCCCACCACATCTCCACCCACTGACCCACCCCTCCACATCTCCACCCACTGACCCACCCCACCACATCTCCACCCACTGACCCACCCCTCCACATCTCCACCCACTGACCCACCCCACCACATCTCCACCCACCGACTCACCCCACCACACCTCCACCCACCGACCCACCCCACCACATCTCCACCCACCGACTCACCCCACCACACCTCCACCCACTGACCCACCCCACCACATCTCCACCCACTGACCCACCCCACCACACCTCCACCCACTGACCCACCCCACCACACTTCCACCCACTGACCCACCCCACCACACCTGCACCCACTGACTCACCCCACCACATCTCCATTCACTGACCCACCCCACCACATCTCCCCCGCCACCACCTCTACGTTAACATTTCAGAACTGTGTCTCTACGACTGTATTTCCTGTCAGTCCCCTATCGTACAGATACTCCTGTGGTCAGCATCAATTGATGGACGTACAGTACTGTTACAGACGCTATCTTGTGTATTTGTATTTATTGTGGTTTATTTTAATCTTTAACTTATTTTTTTACCCCTACCCAATATGTAGAGTAACGATTACTTTATTCCCCTTTGCATCTGTGTACTGGAAATAACATTAAACTATATTGAATTTTGTCATAGCTGCGAGCCCGTTAATAATCTTTTCACTGTGGCAGGGAAGCTGTCCTGAAGCCTGGCGGTACATGCTTTGAAACAGAAAACAGCAACATACAACAATTATAAAAGTCATGTAACCATATAACAATTACAGCACGGAAACAGGCCATCTTGTCCCTTCTAGTCCGTGCCGAACGCTTACTCTCAATTAGTCCCACTGACCCGCACTCAGCCCATAACCCTCCAATCCTTTCCTGTCCATATATCTATCCAATTTTACTTTAAATGACAATACCGAACCTGTCTCTACCACTTCTACTGGAAGCTCATTCCACACAGCTACCACTCTCTGAATGAAGAAGTTCCTCCTCGTGTTACCCCTAAACTTTTGCCCCTTAACTCTCAACTCATGTCCTCTTTTGGAAAAAGCCTATCCACGTCAACTCTATCTATCCCCCTCATAATTTTAAATACCTCTATCAAGTCCCCCCTTAACCTTCTACGCTCCAAAGAATAAAGACCTAACTTGTTCAACCTTTCTCTGTAACTTAGGTGCTGAAACCCAGGTAACATTCTAGTAAATCTCCTCTGTACTCTCTCTATCTTGTTGACATCTTTCCTATAATTCGGTGACCAGATCTGTACACAATAAACAATAAAGTTAGAAGTTAAATATGAATATGAAATAAAATGTGTGTAAATACATAAATGTCAGCTTGCATTTACAATGTAAACAGGATGATAGAAAGTGGTTGAAAGTCTTTACAGTGCAGTGCAGTGAGGGGGGTAATAGACAGAGGAGGTGTGGAAGTTAATGAGAATGGCTGAGCAGGTTAACTGTATAGCGGGAGAAACTTTTAACATGGCATAGCTTTGTTTTAATAGCCCGATGGCTTTTTCTGGAAGGGAGTTTGCATGATGGCCGGTGTCCGTAATGATTTATTGGTTAGCTTCTTTGTTCTCGACACATGCGTTGAATTGACTTTATTTCTTACATCATTCACATACATGAGGAGTAAAAATCTTTATGTTACATCTCTGTCTAAATGTGCAATGTGCAATTATAGTAATTTGTAATAAATAGAAGAGTCAATGTAATATGGAGTACAGTAAAATCAGCGTGAGTTCGTCAGTATGACGTCCCGGGGGAAGAAACTGTACCGGAGCCTGTTGGTCCTGGCTTTTATGCTGCGGTACCGTTTCAAAGATGCAAAGATGGCTGTCAGGACTGAGGGGCCAAATTGAACATTGACGAGTACAGCCCAGGAACAGGCCATTCTGCCCACAGTGTTGTGCCAAACCAGCTAGAAAGCAAATCAAACACGCCCAGACACTAATCCCTCTAGCCTACACCTTGTCCTTATCCCTCCATCCTCTTTATATCCATGTGCCTATGCAAACATCTCTTAAAAGCCTCTATTTGCTTCGATCAACATAACAGGGAGCGCATTCCATGTGTCCACAACTCTCTGAGTAAAAAACTTACCCCTCACATCCTCTTGAACCGACCCCCTCTCGCTCTCAATGCATGCCCTCTGATGTCAGACATGTCAATTCTGGGAAACATATACTCTCTGTCTATGCCTCTCATAATCTTATACACCTCTATCAGATCTCCCCTCAGGCTCCAGAGAAAACAGCCCAAGTTTATCCAGCCTGTCGTGATAGAACATGCCTTCTAAACCAGGCAGAATCCTGGTAAACCTCTTCTGCACCCTCTCCAATACCTCAACATCCCTCCTATAATGCGGTGACCAGAACTTTGTAAATACTCCAGATGTGGCCTCACCAGAGTTTTATAAAGTTGCAACATAAACTCTTGTCTTTTGAGCTCAAATGGTCGACACTTGTTTTTCTTCCACAATAATTGTATCAGAGGGTTTGCTTTGAGCCCCCCGCTCCCCCATGTAAAAGCAGCCTTCTGTCTCCGAGTAATGCCGTTTCTCCTGAATTCCTCGGCCATTCCCCATTCTCTTTGACATTTATTCTACTTTATTTCATTTCATAATTCAATCTTTTTGTTCTACATGATTGATTTGAAATATGGGATACTGTGATCACACTACTGTGATTAAAATGTAATGTAATTCGTATTACTTGTATCCTTATGAACTTTGTGTTTATCTCCATGCAATTTATATAATATTACTAAAAATATTGAAAGAGAGGGACATTTTACCATGAGGCAGGAGACTTCAATGCATAAAAACAAGAATGGTCAGGGTGGGATACAGCTTCTGCCTTCAGGTCATTAGGCTTCTGAACTCCCTGCCACATTGCATTCAAAGTGTCACTGGTTAACTTGTTCTGAAACTCACAGTACTTCATTTATTCACTTAGTTTGTTATTTACGTGTGATTCATCTGTAGATTTTATCCTTACCTTTACAAATTATTGTGCGTTATGTGTTCTACTGTCCTTTTACACCCTGGTTTGGAGAAATGCCTCCTTCCCCTATATATTATATGATTATGTATTTTATATATATATATATATATATATATATATATATATATATATATATATATATATATATATATATATATATGTATATAGTTAAACGCAATAAATTTGTCATGACATTATTTTGAGCTGACGGTGGGACGGGGCCATACTCTGTACAGACACCAGGTGGCAGTGCTGCTCCACATTAATCCCTTGCCACTGTCTAGCAAATGGTTCCCATAAGAGGAGCGAACGACGTGATCCTGGGGACCTGAGATTAATTCGTGAGGTTGGAAGGGGGCGGCGTGGGCAATACGGAAATGTGTGGTTTGCCTGTGGCATCGGCAAAACCTTGCAGTTTGTCACTGGCATTATCAGTAGTGGTGTTAAGACTCTTGCAGATTTCTGTAGATGTATGGAATCTCCAACACACAGAATCGAAAGAGATTGTAGAGCCGGCTCGATCACGGGCACTACCCTCCCCACCATCGAGATCACTTTCGAGAGGCAGTTCCTGAAGAAGGCGGGATCCACCAGTAAGGACCCTCGCCGTGTCTCTGGGACTGAGTCTGGTTCTGTGGCTCAGAAGGGAGGGTTCGGGAGAAGGGTTCAGTAGTGATTACGGATCCCATAGTTACGGGAGCGAACAGAAGATTCCGTGGATGTGAAAGAGACCCGGATGGTATGTTGCCCCACAGGTGTAGGGATGTCGCAGGTCGGGTCCACAACATTCAAACGGGGGAAGACTGAGCAGCCGAAGTCATGATACAGTACTGCGCAAAAGTGACATATAATGTCCTCTAAAAGGCTTAAAAACACATATATGACGTGTATATATTGAGCCTAAAGTTACACATTGTAATTGGAGGGATAGGAGCTCAAGTAGAGGGGGTAACGTGGCTCTGCTGGTAAAGAGTGGCATGAATTCATTAGAAAGATGTGACGTAGGATCTGAGGATGTTGAATCCTTGTAGGCGGAATTGAGAAACTGCAAGGGTAAAAGGACCCTGGTGGCAGTTATATACAGGCCTCCAAGCAGTAAGTGGGCTACAGATTACAACGGGAAATAGAATAGGCATGTGAAAAATGCAGCGTTATGATGGTGGTAAGATATTTTAACAAGCATGTTGATTGGAAAAATCAGGTTGGTAATTGATCTCAAGAGAGCAAATTTGTTCAATGTCTGTGCGATGGTTAGAGCGGTTTGTCATTTAGCCTGCTAGTGGGTCAGTTATTCTGGATTGGGTGTTATGTAATGAACTGGAGGTGAGCAGGGAGCTTAAGGTAAAGGAGCCCTAAGGGGTGAGTGATCACAATATGATTGAGTTCAAATGAAAATTTGACAGGGGTAAAGAGAAGTCGGATGACAGCAGAGCAGCAATGGCTTGAGTTTCTGGGGAAAATAAGGAAGGTGCAGGATAGATGTATTCCAAAAACAAACAATACTCAACTGGCAAAATAGTACAATTGTCACTGAAAAGGAAAGTCAAAGCTAATGTAAAAGCAAAAGAGAGGGCAGACAACGAAGCAAAAGTTAGTGGCGGATGAACTAAATGAGCGTTTTGCGTCAGTCTTCACTGTGGAAGGCTCTAGCAGTGCGCCAGGTGTTGAAGGGTATGAGGGAAGAGAAGTGAGTGCAGTTACTATGATGAGAGAGAAGGTGCTCAAAAAGCTGAAAGACCTAAAGGTACAAAAGTCACCCGGACCAAATAACCTGCACCCTAGGGTTCTGGAAAAGGCACTGGAAGAGTCTATGGTGCCATTAGCAATGATATTTCAAAAATCATTGGACTCTGGCATGGTGCCAGAGGACTGGAAACTTGCAAATGTCACTCCACTCTTTAAGAATGGAGGAAGGTGGCAGAAGGGAAATTATAGACCAGGTAGCCTGACTTCAGCAATTGGAAAGACATTGGAGTCCATTGTTAAGATGAGGTTATGGAATACCTGGTGATACAAGACACGACAGGACAAAATCAGCATAGTTTCCTTAAAGGATAATCTTGCCCGACAAACCCATGGGAATTCTTTGAGGAGATTACACATAGGATAGATAAAGGGAATGCAGAGGATGTTGTATATTTGGACTTTCAGAAGGCCTTTGACAAGGTGCCACACATAAGGCTGCTTACCAAGTTAAGAGCCCAAAGCATTACAGGAAAGTAACTGGCATGATTGGTGGAGGGCAGGTAGAGTTTCGGAAACAGGTAAGCTAATGAGGACTTACGCTGATTAGGGGTATGAGCAAGAGCGTGGCAAATGAAATATAATGTTGGAAAATGTATGGTCATGCACTTTGGTAGTAGAAATAAATGTACAGAATATTTTCTAAACAGGGAAGAAAATCCAAAAATGTGAGATGCAAAGGGATTTGGGAGCCCTTGTGCAGAACACCCTGAAGGTTAACTTGCAGGTTGAGTCGGTGGTGAGTAAGGCAAATGCAAAGTTAGCATTCATTTCAAGAGGTCTAGAGTATAAGAGCAGGGATGTGAAGCTGAGATTTATAAAGCACTGAGGCCTCACCTTGAGTATTGTGAACAGTTTTGTGCTCCTCATCTTGGAAAAGATGTGCTGGCATTGGAGAGGGTTCAGAGGAGGTTCACAAGGATGATTCCATGAATGAAAGGATTATCATTCGAGGGAAATTTGATGACTCTGGGTCTCTACTTGCTGAAATTGAGAAGGTTAAACGGGGGGATTTCATTGAAACATTTTGAATGTTGACAGGTCTGGATAGAGTAGATGTGGAAAGGATGTTTCCCATGGAGGGGGTCTGGGGGTGTACCTAGGACAAGAGAACATGGACTCAGGATAAAGGGGCACCCATTTAAAACAGAGATGTGGAGAAATTTCTTTAGCCAGAGGGTGATGAATTTGTGGAATTTATTACCACATACAGCTGTGGAGGCCAGGTCATTGGGTGTACTTAAGGCGGAGATTGATAGGTTCTTGATTGGACACGGCATCAAAGGTTAAGGTGAGAGGGCTGGGAAGTGGGGCTGAGGAGGGGGAAAAGGAAGCGATCAGCCATGGTGGAATAGTGGAGCAGACTCAATGGGCTAAATGGCCTAATTCTGTTCCCATGTCTAATAGCCTTATGGTCTATACCTAAGGGTTTTGCACAGTACTGTATTTGCTAACGTGGAATGGAGAGCGAAGATGTTGGAAATGGCAAGGGAAGGGTGTGGGACAGATGTCAGAGAAAGAATATAAAGCCATAAGACCACAAGATATTGGAGCAGAAATAGGCCATTTGTACCATTGAGTCTGCTCTGCCATTTCATTATGACTGATCCTTTTTTCCTCACAGCACCAATCTCCTGCCTTCTCCCTGTGTCCCTTCATGCCCTGACCAATCAAGAATCTATCAATCTCCACTTTAAGTGCACTTAAAAACTTGGCCTCCACAGCTGCATGTAGCAACGAATTCCACAGATTCACCACTCTCTGGCTAAAGAAGTTCCTCCTCATCTCTGTTCTAAAAGACACCCTCTATTCTGAGGCTGTGTCATCTAGTCTTAGCCATTCCCCCCACAGGAAACATCCTCTCACATCCACTCTATCAAGGCTTTTCACCATTCGATAGGTTTCAATGAGACCACTCCTCATTCTTCTGAATTCTAGCGAATACAGGCCCAGAGCCATCAAACGTTCTTCATATGACAAACCATTCAATCCTGGAATCATTTTTGTGAACGTCCTTTGAGCCCTCTCCAGTTTCAGCACATCCTTTCTAAGATAAACGGCCCAAAATGGCTCAGAGTACTCAGAGAGGCCTCACCGGTGTTTTCTAAAATTCCAACATTTCATCCTTGCTTTTATGTTCTAGTCCTCTTGAAATGAATGCTAACCTTGCATTTGCCTTCCTCACCACAGACACAACCTGCCCATTAACCTTTAAGGAACCTTTAAGGGCTTCCAACTCCCCTTGTGCCTCAGTTTTGAGGATTTCCTCTCCATTTAGAAAATAGTCAACCTTTTCATTTCTTCCACCAAACTGCATGACCATACACTTACCAAAACTATATCCATCTGCAAACACAAAGTACACTGCAGATGCTGTGGTCAAATCAAGATGTACAAACAAGCTGGATGAACTCAGCAGGTCGGGCAGCATCCGTTGAAAGAAGCAGTCAACGTTTCGGGTTGAGACCCTTCGTCAGGACTAAAGAAGGAGGGGGCAGGGGCTCTATAAAGAAGGTGGGGGGAGGGTGGAAACCCAATCAGAGGAAAGATCAAGGGGTGGGGGAGGGGAAGCAGGGAGGGGATAGGCAGGAGAGGTGAAGAAGGAATCTAAGGGGAAAGCACTATGGGTAGTAGAAGAAGGCAGAGTCATGAGAGGTGATAGGCAGCTAGAAGAGGAGACAGAGTAGAGGTGGGATGGGGAAGGGAGAGGGAGGGAATTACCGGAAGTTGGAGAATTAGATGTTCATATCAAGGGGCTGGAGACTACCCAGGCTGTATCCACCTTCCACCTCTTTGCCCATTCTCCTAATCTGTCCAAGTCCTTCAATAACTTCCCTATTTCCTTTAAACACTTGCCCTACCACCTATCTTCATATTATCTGCAAACTTTGCAACAAAGCCATCAATTCCATCACCAAACTATTGACATATAAAGTAAAAAAAAAATTCAGTCCCAACTCAGACCCTTGTGGAACACCACTAGTCACCAGCAGCCAACTAGAAAAGGCTCCCTTTATTCCCACTCTTTGCCTCCTGCCAATAAACCACTGCTGTATCCATGCTAGATTCTTTCCTGTAATACCATGGGCTAGTATCTTGTTAAGCAGCCTCGTGTGGCACCTTGTCAAAGGCCTTCTGAAAATACAAGTACACAACATCAACTGATTCTCCTTGTTGCTTCTTCAAAGAACTCCATGCTGACTACATCCTATTTGTCTCCAAGTGCCCCAAAACCACATCCTTACCAATCGACTCCAACATCTTCCCAACAACTGAGCTCAGGCTGCCTGGCCTACAATTTCCTTTCTTCTGCCTCTCTCTCTCTTCTTGGAGAGTGGAGTGACATTTGCAATTTTCCAGTCTTCTGGAACCATTCCAGAATCTAGTGATCCTTGAAAGACACACCCAGCTCTGATGCACCAGGCAAGGTCAGTTAATTCCAAACAACTGGTTTATCGATCATTACAGAATGTCTTTCTGTTGCTTCCCACTCCCTTCCCTCTCCCTTCCCCTTTTCCCAACCATGATCCCCATCTCCCTGCACCCTTCCCACTCTGTCCACAGTAGAGACTCATATTAGAATCAAGCCTATTATTACTCACATATGTCATGGAATTTTTTTGTAACAGTGCAAAACATTAAATTACTAAGTACTGTGCAAAAGTATCACTGTATATATGTACCTCAGATTTTGGCACAGTATTGTACACATTGATACCAATGACATAGGTAGGGGTCCTGAAAAGAGTATACAGGGAGTTGGTAGAAGGTTGAAAAGCAGGACCTTCAGCGTAGTTATCTCTGGATTGCTACCTGCGCCATGCCCCAATGAAGGTAAGAATAGGATGGTTTGCAGATGAATGCGTGGCTGAGGAAATGGTGCAGGGGGCAGGGTTTCATATTCTAGATCATTGTGATCTCTTCTGGGAAAGACATGACCTGTACAAAAGGGATGGGTTAAACGGGAGCCCAAGGGGGTTTGCTAGAGCTGCTGGGGAGTATTTAAGCTAATATGTAAGGGGGATAGGAACCAGAGTGATAGGGATGAAGATGAGGATGAGGCAGGTGGCTTTCAAGCAGAGGCAATATGTATCGAGTTTATGAGAAAGGGCAAACAGATGATAGGACAAAATTGCAATCAGTGGGATGAGTTGAAATGGACCTGGGGGAAAAATTGAATAAAATTGATGAAAACTAGTCTGAAGGTGTTATATTTTAATGCACACAGTATATGGAATAAGGTAGATGACCTTGTAGCACATTTTTTAGTCTTCTGGAACCATTCCAGAATCCAGTGATTCTTGAAAGACACATCCAACTAGACATGTATGACGTTGTGGGCATCACTAAGTTGTGGCGGAAAGAAGACCGTGGCTGGGAGATTAACATCCAAGGATCCACCTTCTATCAAAAGGAAGGACAAGTAGATAGAAGGGGTGGGATTGCTCTGTTGGGAAAAAATAAATCAAATCCTCAGAAAGAGATGACATAGGATCAGAAGATGTAGAGTCCTTGTGGATTTAAGTGACTGCAAAGGATAGTAAACCTGATGAGAGTTGTATACAGGCCTCCAAACAGTAGCCAGGATTATGGGATACAAACTGCAACGGGAGATAGAAAAGGCATGTTAAAAACGCAATGTTAATGATAGTCAATGGGGATTTCAATATGCAGGTAGATTTGGAAAATCAGGTTCATGCTGGATCCCAAAAGAGGGGATTTGTAGAATGCTTGTGAGATGGATTTTTACAGTTGCTTGAGGTTGAGCCAACTAGGGGAATGGCAATTCTGGACTGCATGCTATGTAATGCCCCGAATTGATTTGGGAGCTTAAGGCAGAAGAACCCTTAGGAGACAGTGATCATAATATGATAGAATTCACCCTGCAGTTTGAGAAAGAGAAGCTAAAATCAGATGTACCAGAATTACAGTGAGGTAAAAGGGATTACAGAGGCACGGGCGAGGAGCTAGCCAAAGTTTATTAGAAGTGGATACTAAGAGGGATAACTGCAGGACAGCATTGGCTGAAGTTTCTAGGAGCAGAAGAGATGGGAAATACATCTCAATGATGAAGAAACATTCTAAGGGGAGGATGAGGCAACTGTAGCTGACAAGGTAAGTCAAAGACAACATAGAAGCAAAAGAGAGGTCTTATAATATAGCAAAAATTAGTGGGATGTTAGAGGATTGTGAAACTTTACGAAACCAACAGAAGGCAACTATTAAAAGCCATGAAGAGAGTAAAGATGAAATATGATCTAAGTCACCTGTACCATGTGCATTTTTTATCAGGTGTTTAGTTTTTGCTAAATTTGCATCTTCCGAACAAGCCAGTGCATTGCAGAAAATAATGAATCACCGTCCTCATTCCTCTCCGTCCTCAATCATGGAACTGCTTCTTTAGGGATGACCCGACATCTGCCATCCTTCAGTGACTGAGCTTCCAGCCAGAAATACCAGCCAATAATATAAAGAGGATACCAAAAAAAATTCAGATACTGTATATCAAGATTAAAAGAGAGGTGAGAGTGGATGTCAACCACTGGAAAATGATGCTGGAGAGGTAGTATGAGGGACAAGGAAATGGCAAATGAACATAATAAGTATTTTCTATTAGTCTTCATGGTTGAAGACCCTTAGCAGTATGCCAGTAATTCGAGGGTGTCAGGGTTCAGAAGTAAATGTAGTTGCTATTACTAAGGTGAAGGTGCTTGAAAAGCTGAAGGGTCTGAAATGTCACCTGGATCAGATGGTCTGCACCCCAGGGTTCTGAAAGTTGTGGCTGAAGAGATTGTGGAGGCATTAGTAATGATCTTCCAAGAATCACTGGATTCTGTAATGCCTCTGGAAGACTGGAAAATTGCTAATATCACTCCACTCTTTAAGAAGGGGAGAAGGGAGAAGAAAGGAAATTTTAGCCCAGTTAACCTGACTTCAGTGGTGAGGTGGATATTGGAGTCCATTATTAAGGATGAGGTTTCAGGGTACTTGGAGGCACATGAAAAAATAGGCCAAAGTCAGCATGGTTTCCTTAAGGGGAAATTTGCCTGACAAAGCTGTTGGAATTCTTTGAGGAAGTAACAGGCAGGATGGACAAAGGAGAGTCACTGGATGATTACTTGGATTTTCAGTAGGCCTTTGACATGGTGCTGCACCTGAGGCTGCTTGCCAAAACCAGAGGCCATGGTACTAATGGAAAGATACTAGCATGGATAGAAGATTGGCTGACAGGCAATAGGCAAAGTGTCGATATAAAGATGGCCTTTTCTGGTTGGCAATGGTGACTTGTGGTGGTCCATAAGGGTCAGTGTTAGGTCCACATTTTTTGAAAACTTTGAATGACAGAATTGATGGCTTTGTGGCCATGTTTTATAAAGATTGGAGGAGGGGTAGGTAGTGTTGAGGAAGCAGGGAGTCAGCAGATGGACTTGAACACATTGGGAGAAGTGACAGATGAACTATAATGCATGGAAGAGTTTGGACATGCACATTGGTAGAAGAAATGAAGGGGTAGCCTTCATGCTAAATGAGAAAAACTTTCAAAAATCCATGGTGCAAAAGATCTTGGGAGTCCTCATGAAGGACTCCCTAAGGCTATCTTGCTGTTTAGTTGGTGGTAAGAAAGGCAAATGCAATGTTAGCATTTATTTCGAGAGGACTACAATACAAAAGCAAAGGTGTAATGCTGAGGCTTTATAAGCATTGGTCAGACCACATTTGGAGCATCGTGGGCAGTTTTGGGCCCCAAATTTATAAAAAGATGTGCCAGCATTGGAGAGGGTCCGGAGGAGAGTCATCAGAATGACCCTGGGAATGATAAACATGAGAAAGTCTGCAGATCCTGGAAATCCAGAGCAACACACACAAAATGCTGGAGGAACTCAGCAGGTCATGCAGTATCTATAGAAATTAATAAACAGTTGATATTTTGGGCTGAGACGCTTTTTCAGGACTGAGAAGGAAGAGGGAAAATGCCACAACAAAAAAGTAGGGAGAGGGGAAAGAGGCTGGCGGGAAGATGTAGGTGACCTAGGTGTCTGGGAAAGGTCAAGGGCTAGAGATGAAGGAATCGGATAGAAGAGGAGAGTGGACGATAGGAGAAAGGGAAGGAGGAGGGGACCCAGAGAAAGTAATAGGCAGGTGAGAAGAAGTAAATGTCAAAGTGGGGAATGCAGGTGGGTGGGGGAGGGGTGTTTGTTTACCAGAAGAAGAAATTGATTTTCATGTCTTCAGATTGGAGAGTACCCAGACGGAATAGATGGTGTTGCTCCTCCATCCTGAGGGTGGCATCATCTTGGCACAAGAGGAGGCCATGGAATGACGCATCAGAACATGAATGGGAATAAATGTTCGGCCACTTGTGGTAGATACTTTGGAGGTGCTCAATGAAGCGATGGTGCCCAAATTTACGATGGGTCTCACCAATGATGTGGAGGCCCCTTTGGGAGCATGGGACACAATAGACGACCCCAGCAGATTCGTGGGTGAAGTGTTGCCTCACCGGGAAGGACTGCTTGGGGCCCCGAATGGAAGAAGGAGGAGGTGAGTGGGCTGGTTCAGCACTTAGGCCTCTGGCAGGGGTAAGTGCCTGGAGAGAGATTAGTGGGGAGGGTTGAATGGACGAGGAACTCACTGGAGCAATCCCTACAGAAAACGGTGGGGTGGAGGGGAGGTAAAGATCTGCTTAGTGGTAGCATCCTTTTGGAGATTGTTGAAATTGTGGGATGCAGATGCTGATGGGGTGGTAAGTAAGGATAAGAGGGACTCTATCACGTTTAAGGCAGCGGGAAGGTGGGTAAACATGGATGTACAGGTAAATGGAAGAGATGTGGGTGAGGATGGCATCAATAGTACAGAGAGGGTCCCTGAAGTGCCCAATCCATTCTGTGGTCTTGCTGACATTGAGAGCAAGGCTGTTATTTCAACACTACTCAAAGGTGCTGGAGGGATTCGTACAGATGGGCATCCACTGGCCAGTGTGGATGATGGACTGAGTGGCCTGCTCCTGTGCCATACAGTACGTTGCTATCGCTCTAAGGTATATATTTACCGTGTGCCTCTCTTTGCCTACTCCTGAACATGTTCACTTAAACGTAGAGATGCCCGTGTAAGTATTTCTGTCTGGGAGCTCAGTCACTGAAGGGTGGCAGATGTCGGGTCACTGCTAAAGAAGCACTTCCATGATTGTGGACAGAGAGGAAATGTGGGATGTGATTCATGATATTCTGGAATGCACCAACCGGCTTGTTCGGAGGATGCAAATTTAGTAAAAGATAAACACCTGATAAGCAATGCGCGTGATTCAGGTGAGTTAGGTCCCACAACACCAGGTTCAGGAACAGTTATTACCCTACAACCATCAACCTGCTGAACCGGTGTGGAGAACTTCCACAACTCTGAACTGTTCTACAACCCACAGACTCACCTTCAAGAAGGCTTTAAAACTCATCTTCTTGGTATTATTTTCATGTTCACAGCTTGTCTTCTTTTGCAAATTGGTTGGTTGTCAGTCTATGGCTGTTTATGAAGAGATTTTTTTAAAATTCTACCAAATTTCTACTCTATGGGTAGTTTTTTTTCCTGTAAATGCCTGTAAGAAAATGAATCTCAAGGTGGTATGTGGTAACGTGTATGAACTTTGATAATAAAATTGCTTTGAACATTGAGCAGAACTCAGCGGGTATTTGGAGAAGAGTGGGCGGCACAGTACAAAATCATCAGCATAATACTTCACGGTGCCAGGTATAAGAATCGGGATTCAATTCCGGCCACTGCCTGTATGGAGTTTGTGTACTCTCCCTGTGACCCCAGGGGTTTCCTCCAGGTGTTCCTCCACCTTTCACGTTTGAAAGATGCACAGGTTAGGGTCAGTGAGTCATGGGCATGCAGTATTGACTTCAGAAGCAAGGCGACACTTGGGAATATCCAGCACAATCCTCGCTGATTTGATTGGACATAAATGACGCACTTCATTGTAAACCTGACAAATAAAGGTAATCTTTAATTTTCTACCTTTTGAAAGTGCGGTAAAGTGAGGAACATCAGAAAAGTAACTAGCACAGAGAGGATGGGCCAAATGGCCTCCTCGAGCTGATTAGTTCTACAATTTTACACCACCTGTGGTCAAAGAGCCATCTGCATTTGACTAAAGGGAGTACTTGGACAGCTGCCCGTGTCCTGGGATAAATCAGTGTGTTCGAGGAGGGAGGGTCTCACTGAACAGCAATCATACTGATTGCAAGGGCGAGAAGATTGTCATCGTCCCTCCAAGCAGAATCCTCCCTACTCCCTCCCACCAAATTTATGGTTTCCCAAAATAATTAACTTCTTGGCAATTGTGACCCGAATTAACGTCAACTGCTGGTAAACAAAGGATATTTTACAGCAGGGGCTCACATCCGCAGAGACTTGTATGGGAGCTGGCCAACCTCCTGTCAGGCTCTTGATAAATGGCCATCAGAAAGTGTGTGGAGATTTAAAGTGCAATTGCCTTGAGAGGAGCTGGTATGTCACCACAGACTCTAGCAAATTTCCACAGATGCACAATGGAAAACATGCCAGTTGGTTGCATCACCATCTAATGTGGAGGCTCCGACGCACAGAATTGGAAGAGGCTGCAGAGGGTTGTAGAATCAACCAGCTCTATCACGGGCACAACTCTCCCCTCCATCGAGGACACTTTCAAAATGCGGTGCCTCAAAAAGGCAGCATCCATCATTAATACACTCACCATCCAGGACATGCCCTCTTCTCATTATTGCCATCAAGGAAGAGGTACAGGAGCCTAAAGACATACACTCAATGTTTCAGGAACAGCTTCTTCCCTTCCACTGTCAGATTTCTGAATGGTCCGTGAACACTACCTCACTCTTCCTCTCTTAAACTATTCATTTATTTAGTTTTCATTTGTAACTACTGCTAATTTTCTTTAATGCGCTGTCCTGCTGCCACAGAAACAATAACTTTTCCAGCATATCATGTCATATGACATTTCCAACATAATTCAGTGATAATAAACCTGATCCTGATTCTCCACTCCTGGGAGGGCAGAGCTGAAGTCTTGGTTCAAAGATGCGCCCAAAGATAGTGCATGTTGGGTTGTTCACCACTCACAAAGCACTGGAGGAACTCTGCAGAAATGATGAAGGGCCTCAGTTTGAAATGTGGACTATCCATTTCCCTCTATAAGTGCTTCCTGACCTGCTGAGTTCACCCAGCGTTCTGTGTACCTTGCTGCAGATTTCCAGAATCTGCAGAACTTGTCGTGTCCAGGACTCTTCATCCTCTTCCATCCAATTCACACCATTTCTGACCTTCTGTGACACATGGACATTCACCTCAGGAGATGGGAAAAGTTCCACAGGGTCATACAGCACCTATGCCCACCATGTCTCTGTCACCCATCGAGCACACACTACAAGATGATGGAGGAACTCAGTAGTTCAGGTAGCATCTATGGAAGGAATAAACAATTCACGTTTTGGGCTGAGACGCTTGATCTGGACCTACTGAGTTCCTCCACCATTTTTTGTGTGTTGCTCAAGATTCCCAGAATCTGCAGAGTTGAGACAGAAAATTCATCAACTAGGATTGAATAGTGGAGCAGATTCAATGGTCTGAATGGCTCCTATAAACTTCTCACTTTAATCTCATCTTATTCTCCGCACATTCCTCTTGATTGCCACAAGCTTTTACCACTCACCTGGGGCCAGGGATAATTTTCAGGCCTCAGATAACCTACCAATCTGCACATCTATGGGATGTGGGTGGAAACTACACAGACACAGAGAGAGCATGCAAATTCCACACAGACAGCAGTGAAGGTGACGATTTAAATGAGATCACTGGAGCTATGAGATGGCAGCTCCACCAGGGAATGCCCTCTTCTTACTGTTACCATCAGGTAGGAGGCACAGCAGCCTGAAGGCACACAGTCAGTGATTCAGGAACAGTTTCTTCCCCTCCGCCATCGATTTCTGAATGGACATTGAACCCATGAACAGTACTTCACTAGTTTTTGTTTAATTTCTGTTTTTACACTACTTATTTTAATTTAAATATTTAATATACATATATACCAATTGTCATTTATTCTTTTTTTCTATTTTTATCAGGTATTGCGTGGTGTTGCTGCCACAGAGTTAACAAATTTCACAGCATATGCTGGTGATACTAAACCTGATTTTGATCCAGCTCCCCAGGTAAAAACTTAAACAACACACACAAACTGCTGCAGGAACTCAGCAGGTCAGGCAGCACCTACGGAAAACAGTAAATAGTTAACGTTTCAAGCCAAGGTCCTTCATCAGGACTGGAAAGGAAGGAAGGTGATAGAAGCAGGAATTCAAGGTGGAGCTTGGGGGCAGGGGGTGGGGAGAGTTCGAGCTGGTAGGTAATAGGTGAGAGCAGGTGAGGGGGGAAGCAGGATGAAGGGAGAAGCTGGGAGCTGATAGATGGCAGAGGAAAGCGGCTGAGGAAGATGGAATCTGATAGAAGACAGTGGACCATGGAGGAAAGGGAAAGGAGAAGAGGAACCAGAGGAAGGTAAAAACTTGCATTTATATAAAACATTTCCCATTTTGAGCCAAACATGTGAACATATAAATTAAGAGCAAGAAGAGGACTCCTGCCACTCCGGGCAACCTTTCATCTGTTAGCATATCGAGGATCTATCTACCTCGGCCGTATTGATATTCAAAGGCAGTCTAGCATCACAGAGTTCACAATCAGAAACAGATTTAGTATCACTACTATATGATGGGGAGGGACTGTAACTTCCCTTGCCTAGGGAGGGGGCATTTCAAACGTAGGAGAACAGAATTGGGTGGTAACAGAGGGCAGGGGTCCTATTGCTCTGTGTTTATAATCTCCCTCCCTCTCCCTCTCCCTACCCCTCTCTATTCCCCCCTCTCTCCCCCCCTCTCTCTCCCCTCTCTCTCTCCCCCCCTCTCTCCCCTCTCTCTCCCCCCCCCCCTCTCTCCCCCTCTCTATCTCCCTCTCTCTCCCCTCACTCCCCTCTCTCCCCTCCCTCTCCCCTCTTTCCCCCTCTCTCCCTCTCTCTCCCCTCCCTCTCCCTCTCTCTCCCCTCTCTCTATCTCCCTCTCTCTCTCTCCTTCTCTCCCCCTCTCTCTCCCCCCTCTCTATCTCCCTCTCTCCCCTCTCCCTCTCTCTACCCCCCTCTCTCTATCTCTCTCTTCTTCCCTCTCTCCCCCTCTCTCTCCCCTCTCTCTCTCCTCCCCCTTTCTCTCCCCCCTCTCTCTCTCTCCTCTCTCTCCCCCCCCCCTCTCTCTCTATCTCCCTCCCGCTCCTTCTCTCCCTCTTCTTCCCCCTTCTCAACTGTACTCTGTAACTTCTCTTCCTGCTCACAGCTCCCGGATACACGTGTTGCTATGAGCCTTAGAGGCTTTGCAGAAAGCTTCTGGATTCCCATGGATTGCGGGGAAGGGGGAGGGAGGAAAGGGGACATTTCTTCTGTCCCTGGGGAACCGCGGAACTGCCTTTGTAAACAGTTCGGGACGCTGCCACTTGCTGCCTGCCGAAGTTAGGGCACTAGCTCCCCTGTGCAGCAGGGGTAACCAGTCACTCAAGCATAAAAATACGCAGCACGAAGGTGACTGGTCAAGGATGACATGATTTCCCACGGTACATGATACTCCGGGAGTGTCTCACGGGAAAATCCATATCTCCATGTATGGGGTTGGCTGTCCCGAGTCTCACTGGAATTCCAGCCCGCTTGCACAGGGCTGGGAAATGCCTTCGCGTCTGCCTGTCTGCCTCTAGCTCGGTACAAGGGCTCCCTCCGCAGGTGAAAGGCTGTAAGTTCAAGACCAATCGCTGGAGCCCGAGAGAGCAACCAGCCCCGGAGAGAGAGAGTGGGTGCTGCACTCTTGCTGGTGGGGCCTCCTGGCAGCTCTGCTAAACCCCCGGGATGACGGCCAACAACCCCGTGGTACTATTTGTCAAAACGGCAGGGTGGGACCCCAGACGATATTTTACTTTCACGCTTTATCACCTGGTTAGCAACGCACAGAAAAATGTTAGAAGAACTCGGCATGTCAGGCAGCATTTTCAAATCCACAGACGACATTTCGGGCCGAGGTCCTAAGTCAGGGTCCCGATGAAGGGTCTCGGCCCGAAACATCAACTGTTTATTTCCCTCCATAAATGCTGCCTGACCGGCTGACTTCTTCCAGCACTTTGTGTGCGTTGCTAAAGATTTACAGCATCTGCAGAATCTCTTGAGTCTCTTATCATATAATTATTTATGGGATCTTCCTGAATGCCTAATTTCCGTTTCCCCACATATAACAGAGGCAACAGGAACAAAGTTAAATCCGAGCAAGATGCAAAAGCACATGACAGGCCAGGCAGACATTTTGCTTTACTTTAATCACATTGACTTTAAAAAATGTAGGTTTCCCCTTGAGAAGAGCCTGTTCAGTCAGTATCGGAATAAAAGTAGAATCAGGTTTATTATTGTTGATCTATCTCAAGAAATGTATTGTTTTGAGGCAGCAGTGCAGTCCAAGACATTAAAAATCTGAATCTGGTTTAAGATCACTGGTATATGTCATGAAATTTGTTGTCATGTTGCAGCAGTGTATTGCAATACAGAGTAATAAACTAAATTACAATAAGTAGGTTACAAGTTAAATAAATAAATAGAAAGTGCAAAAGAGGAATAGAGAGGTAAGGTTCACGAACGTCCTTTCACAATGGTGATGAGGAGCAATTTCTTTAGCTAGAGAGTGGTGAATCTGTGCTGGAATTTGTTGCCAAAGGTGCCTGTGCAGGCCAAGTCATTCGGTGTATTTGAGGCAGAGGTTGATAGATTCTTGATTAGTCAGGGTATGTAGGGTTACAGCGAGAAGGCAGGAGATTGGGACTAAGAAGGGAATGGAACAGCCATGATGAAATGATGGAGCAGATTTGATGGGCCAAATGGCCTCATTCTGCTCCTATATCTTATGGTCTTGTGGACTGTTCAGAAATCTGGTGGCGGTGGGGAAGCTGTTCCTAAAACATTGTATGTGGGTCTTCAACTTCCCGTACCTCCACCCTGATGGTAGTAATGAGAAGAGAGCATTTCCCAGATGGTGAGTATCCTTCACACAGTCACACAGAGAATGTGAAGCCAGGTCAGTACCTCACCTTCCAACTGGCCTTAATGCCACCGCCATTTGAAGATGTCCTTGATGATGAGGAAGGTTGTGTCTGTGATGGAGCTGGCTGAGTCAATAACCTTCTGCAGTAACTTTTAATCCTGCACATTGAAACCTTCATTTCAGGCAGTCTCTGCATGGGTGCATCTGTAGAAATTTGCTAGTCTTGGGTGACATACCCAATGACATCCTTCAACCCCTCATCGTAAAGCCCACAAGCACAGTCTCAAGTGGAGGGAGCCTGGCTGCTCCAGTTCATAGGGCAGTGAAGCTATTGACTGAACCTCTGTACATGCGTCAATGATAAAGCAATTTCAATTCCCAGGATAGCACACCACACCTGGTGCGTCTGGAGCCACACAGTGCCAAGGCCAGCTCGGAAGAGAGAGGGCTTCCCTTCCACATGATAACCCAGGTGGTATTTTAATGATAAGGTTGCTAGTTTCTGGGTTGTCATTCTGGGAATTGGATTTGGTTTATTATTGTCACATGTACAGTGGTTCAGTGAAAGGCTTCTCTTACATATTCTTCGTACAGATAAATTCATTGCACAGTGCATTGAGGTAGAACAATAACGGAAGGCAAAATAAGGTTCACTGTAGCTAGACAATAAGGTGCAAGACTGTGAGGTCAAGAATCCTTCTTCTTATACTGGGAAGCCTTATAACGGCTGGGTAGAAGCTTGGGTAGAAGCTGGGTAGAAGCTGTCTTTGAGTTTGGTGGTTCATGCCTTCTTCTTAATCAGTCCCTTGGGGTCAACATGTCTTGCCGTCATTGAGGAGAAGATCGAGTCTTTATGTGACTCCTCTGAATATGAGGTGCTGTTACAAACCAGCTACCACATAGAACTGGCAGAGGAAGGTCCTCTGGCAAGGGGGGTTCAAGACTGGAGACGAGGCTGAAGCGGCATGAACCTAGACAATCATAGAACACTATGACTGAGCACGGAAACAGACTCTTAATCCCATCCAGTATGTGCCTTCCTGGTCTTCGGCCTAGTGCCATCTTAAATATAGATGTCCATGAGGGCCACACACATTTCGGTTGAGGTGAAACTCACACTAGTCACTGTCATACTACTAGCAGTAGTGATAGATGTAGTAGTGATAAATGTAGTAGTGACAGATGTGGTAGTGATAGATGTAGTAGTCACAGATGTAGTAGTGATAGACGTAGTAGTGATAGATGTAACAGTCGATGTAGTAGTGACAGATGTAGTTGTGATAGATGTAGTAGTGACAGATGTAGTAGTGACAGATGTAGTAGTGATAGATGTAGTTGTGATAGATGTAGTAGTAATAGATGTAGTAGTCACAGATGTAGTAGTGACAGATGTAACGGTCGATGTAGTAGTGACAGACGTAGTTGTGATAGATGTAGTAGTAATAGATGTAGTAGTGAATCTTACCATGATTCAGGACATTTACGAAGACAGGTGTGAGAAAAGGGCCCGTAGGATCATTGGGGGCCCGAGTCACCCCAATCACAATCTATTCCAGCTGCTACCATCAGGGAAACAGTACCAAAGTATAAAAGCCAGAACCGACAGGCTCCAGAACAGCTTCTTCCACCAGGCCATCTGACTGATTAATTCATGCTGATACAGTTGTATTTCTGTGTTATATTGACTGTTCTGTTGTACATACTATTTATCATAAATTTCTGATTGCACATTGCACATTTAGATGGAGACATAACATAAAGATTTTTACTCCTCGTGTATGTGAATGATGTAAAACATAGAGTCACAAACAGGGAGAACAGGCAAACTCTGCAAGATGGCACTGGAGTTTAGGATCAAACCTGGTTCACTCGACACAATTGCTCTGTAGGCTTTGATTTCTGTATTTCTGCACTTTAGTGAACAGCTGTGATCTTTTTTTTCCGTGTCATTTCCGGGTATTTCTGATACCCCTAAGCAACATCGCAAATGGGATGTTGCTGGTCATTAGTACGCGAATTAGCTGCCACATTTCCAACATTACACTTCCAAGTAAAACTCCCCTGGAGGTATTTTACAGAATATTATTCCCCTTTATTCCAGAGCTTTAACAGTTATCTGATCAATATCCCACAGGCGTCAATGGAAGACAGGAGTCAGAATGGGTTTCGGGGAATCACCTTCACCTTCAGGCCTCTGACATCCCCTGAGTCAGCAGCTTTGGTAGGAGGAGAGTAGTCTGCAGTCTGAGGTACCTGCAGCGTCATCTGCATGTGTCCAGTTCCACGCGTTCTCGTCCTCCCAGCCTCTGTGATGTTTCCCAGCAGAGCAACGGCATTAGACTCAGATGCAACTTTATTTATCATATGTGCATGGAAACATACAGTGAAATGTGTCATTTGCACTAATAATTAACATACACAAGGATGTGCTGGGGGCAGCCAACAATTGTTGCCACACATCCTGATGCCCACATAGTGCACTGACAATACTCACTGAACACACAAAGCAACAGCAGAGAAACAAGACCTGTTCCTCCCTCCCTCCCACTGACCCACAGACGTACACTTTGGCATGTGGCCTCCAGCCTTCAGTGGATTCACCAAACCTGGGGCCGGACTTCCCCAGCCAACACGCAGCGATACACAGCCATCGGGCCTCAATTTCTGGACTTGCAATTGGCCTTCGGGCTTTGTTCTGGGCTTCTGATTAATCCTTCAGGCTTCAATCTTAAGATCTCCACTGTAGACCCGGCATCCAGCACATTCCAAAGTTCAAATTTCAAAGTAAAATTTATTATCAGAGTACTTACATGTCACCACATACAACCCTGAGATTCTTTTTCTGTGGGCATACTGGACAAGTCTATAGAATGGTATCTGTAAACTGTAAATGTCAGGACCTGCAAACTGTGAAAATGCAGATATAAATAAATAGCCTGAGATATCAATATAACAGAGTCCTTAAATGAATGCAGTTATCCGCTTCTGTTCAAGAGCCTGATAGTTGAGGGGTAGTAACTGTTCTTTAACCCAGTGGTGTGAGTCCTGAGGAACTTGTACCTTCTACCTGATGGCAGCAGTGAGAAAAGAGCATGGCCTGGGTGGTGAGGATCTTCGATGATGGATGCTGCTTTTCTATGGCAACGTTTCATGTAGATGTGCTCAATGGTTGGGAGGGTTTGACCCATGATGTACAGGGTCTTCAGTCCTCCCCTACCAGATTGCCCCATCTCTTTTTCAGTCCCCCTATCTCTTTCACCAATCAACTTCCCAGCGCTTTTCTTTACCCCTTCCCCCTCTCCTGGTCTCGCCTATCACCTAGCACCTTGTATTTTTTCCTCCCTCCCCCCACCTTCTTGCTCTGACTACTCCTCTTCCTTTCCAGTCCTGATGAAGGGTCTTGGCCCGAAACATCGACTCTTTGCTCTTTTCCGTGAATGCTGCCTCACCTCCTGAGTTCCTCCAGCACTTTGTGTGTGTTGCTTTGGATTTCCAGCATCCGCAGATTTTCTTGTGTTGGTATCTGAAAGAAACCCCTTTCCCACCTTTCCACCAACGCGCATGGACGGGCCTCCTACCCCAGGACAGGACGCCTCCAAGCCTCCGACCTCCAGACTTCTGGACTCTCCAAACTCGTGCTTCGACCTTGACCTCTATTAACTTCCTGCTTGGCACCTCCCAACTGTCAAAGATGAGGCAAGGGTTATTCACCAAAGCACAGCCAGCAACGAGCACAACGGTTCACCGTGTGTCACACCCGTGGTCCCTGTTCTGGGAGTGTGTGACACAACAGTGTAGAGCAGGGCTTCCTGACCTTGCCATTACCATTAACAGAGGGGTCTGTGCACCCCAGGAGTAGAGTAAGCTGCACTTGATATATGTTTCTTGCTGGCCCTTTACTAGAACGTCTGACGTGTTAGATAAAAATGTGTGACTGCACTGTGGGCGTATTGCAGGACATTGTAGAGATAGCTTTACTCTTTTTCTAACCTGCGTTGTCCCTGCCCTGTGATGAGACAGTGTCTAAGAAACTTTACTCTGTATCTAACCTGCGTTACCACTTCCTGGCTCCTTAAGTTTGTTATAGCCAGGGATGGCAGTGGGGATAAGCTCTCACTCACCTCTTTCAGCTCAGACGGTTGAGAAAGTTTGGTATGGGCCCCCAGATCCTAAGAACTTGCTACAGGGGCACAATTGAGAGCATCCTGACTGGCTGCATCACTTCCTGTCATGGAAACTGTACCTCTGTTAATCACAGGATTCTGCAGAGAGTGGTGCGGACAGCCCAGCACACTTGTAGTTGTGAACTTCCCACGATATAGGACATTTACAGAGTTAGGTGTGACAGAAGGGCCCGAAGGATCATTAGAGATCTGAGTCACCACAACAATGGCCGATTCCAGCTGCTACCAACCTGGAAACGGTACCGCAGCATAAAAGCCAGGACCAACAGGCTCTGGCACAGCTTCTTCCACCAGGCCATCAGACTGATTAATTCACACTGATATATGTATATTTCTGTTATATTGACTGCTCTATTTATTATAAATTATTATGATTGCACATTGCATCTTTAGATGGAGATGTAACGTAAAGATTTTTACTCCTCATGCATGTGAAGGATGTAAGAAATAAAGTCAATTCAATTCAATTCATTACCTATTATATTCTCCTGATGTTGTGTGTCTTGAATAGCCTCTGCAAGCATGTCCAGCTCCTGCCCTTCACCTGTGGCTCAGCTACGAAGCCCAGTGCAGCCTTTTGAGGCGAAGGGGCAAAAGACAGTTCACTGGCACCAGTCATTTTGGGCAGATGGAGCTCATCAGCCGTGGTTGGCAGCTCATCCAGGAGAAAGAAAACTGATCTCATATCTCCGCTGTCTTGCAGCCATACCCACTCATGGGGAAAGCTTTGGGAGTGAACCCCGAGGAAAAATCCAGAGTCCTAAGGAGTTCCTCACTCCTTATGTTGAGTTCAACACTGACTGGCAACTCCTGCGATGCTGCTGGTGTCAAACTGTATCGATCTCTGCCGTTCCTTTGGATTCATCAGCTGCGTGGAGAGGGGAGGCTTGCTACATGGGCAACAGCTTTCTCTCCATATCGTACAGCCTTGGTTGCGTTGCACATGTACAGCTGAGACGCAGCATCTGCGTCCCAATCGAAGGAGGGCTTCGATTCTTCTTCTCTGTGAGTATGTGATTGGACTGTATTAAGGAAGCATTATTCTGTATCTAGCCTGCCTGAGAGTGTACGATTGGAGTGTACAAAATAAGCTTTACTCTGTATCTGACCTGTGTTACCTCTGCCCTGGGATGTATGATTGGGCAGGACAGTAATGTAGCGATGAGCAAATCACTTTACTGCACCAACAATCACTGATCAGTTTTCTTGTCCGGAAAGAGTTTGTATGTCTTCCACATGACCTCCGCTTTCCTCCCACTTTCCAAAGACGTACAGGTGAGGGTCAGTGAGCTGCGGACATACCACATTGGCACCAGCAGCATGACGACACTTGTGGGATGCCAGCACAGCCCTTGCTGATTTGATTTGATCCAAAAACAATGCATTTCACTGTATGTTATGGTATTGTGATGAGTGTGTAACAAATAAAGATGATTTCTATATAACAGAATCACTGCTCTGTATCAAATCTGTGTTACCTCTGCTCTGGGAGTGTATGATAGGACCATATAAAGGAAACTTTTCTCTGTATCTAAACCAATGTTGTTCTAATGGTTCAATTTAATATCAGGGAGTGTATACTGTCCCTGCCTTCAGGCTGTGTGACAGGACTGTACAGTGGATGCTTTTGCCTGTATCTCTCCATGCCATACCTGCCCTCAGAGTGTGCATTGGGCCAGTGTCGAGGGATCTTTGCTTCATATCTAACCCATGTTGTCCTTCCCTGGCTGATGAATTTTCTATCAGGATTACCATGTCTTCAAAGAAGGGAGTGACTCTGCCTGTGCCCAGGGTTTCACTAGAACAGAGGGAACATTCTCACGCCCTGACCCTTCCCAGCCATTTGTTAGTCCAAATCGTTTGGGAAAAAGGAATTAACTGATGCACTTCAAAACCCTTTCCAAGTAAAACTTGAAAACAAAATTTATTTTTATTTAAGAGAAAAACATTTGTGTGGAGCACAAGTCTTTTATCTCCAAAGTCCAATATGAAATGATTGCCCTGTCCCATGTGTATATCTGCCCTCCCCACTGACCCGTCATAATGTAAAATGCGGTGGCTTCCTATTTCAGATAATACTGAGCTGTGCATATTAAACTCTTTATTAATCACTGCAGTATCTCCATTCTTAAAGACAGACGAGACCCACATATTCCTATGAGTTATCTAGCTCTGATTGTTACTTTATAACATGAATACTCAATGATGCAGAAGGAGGATATTCAGCCCATTGCATCTATACTAGCTCTGAAGAATGATCTCATCAATTCTATTCCTTCTCCCCTGTCTCCGTATAGCCCTGAAAATTATGCTCTTATCCATTAGCTCATCAGATCCCCCTCTTTCATTTGCTTTTTGCCGCTGACCTACGCTGAACCTCCCAGCACATCCACGAGAGCCAGAATCGGGTTTGTTATCACTGACACTGGCATAGAATCCGGTAGAAATTATTTACATCTGAATCCCCCCATTCACTTCTTAGTATTTTTTTAATGTCTTGCACAGTACTGCTTGGGTAGTGCGGTGGAGATACATCTCTACCAAAGGAGGTGTAAGGCCCTCCTTCCCTCCACTAGCCTGCAGGGTCACATGACCAGGGTCCGGTGAAGCCATGCAAGGAGGTGGTGGATGGTCATGTGACCAACTGGTGCATATCGTAGGTCCTGGTTCTGCGACCACCGACACCAGGCAGACAACCCCCGAAGAGTATTGATGGTGGCGGGGGTCACTCGTCGACTTGTAAAGACACACTGCCCAGAAGAAGACAATGGAGAACCATCTCTGTAGAAATATTTTCCAAGATCAATCATGGTCACATACATCATAATCGCCCACATCAAACGACATGGCACATAATCAACGAATAGTACTGCGACCTATGTAGCAGAACTACAGAGCCAGACATAACAGATGATAATAATCAAATTAATCAATAAATGCTGCCAAAGAGGAATAGAACAGTAGAGTTCATGTCTTCATAGGCCATTCAGAAATCTAATGGCTGGAGGGGAAGAAGCTGTTCCTGAAATGTTGAGTGTGGGTCTTCAGGCTCCTGTACCTCCTCTCTGATGGTGGCAATGATAAAAGGGCATGTCCAAGATGGTGAAGATCCTAAATGATGAAAGGAAACTGGAGCTCACAGTGCCACACAGAGAATGTTTATTATCAATTATGTATATGTTCCCATATATTATAGAAACATAGAAACATAGAAAACCTACAGCACAATACAGGCCCTTCAGCCCATAAAGTTGTGCCAAACATGTCCCTAACTTAGACATTATGAGGGTTACCCATAGACCTCTATTTTTCTAAGCTTCATGTACCTATCCAAAAGTCTCTTAAAAGACCCTATCATATCCAACTCCACCACCGTTGCTGGCAGCCCATTCCACGCACTCACCACACTCTGCGTAAAAAACTTACCCTGATATCTCCTCTGTACCTACTCCCCAGCACCTTAAACCTGTGCCCATTTGTGGCAGCCATTTCAGCCCTGAGAAAAAGCCTCTGACTATCCACACGATCAATGCATCGTCATCTTATACACCTCTATCAGGTCACTTCTCATCCTCCGTCGCTCCAAGGAGAAAAGGCCGAGTTCACTCAACCTGTCTTCATAAGGCATGCTCCCCAATCCAGGCAACATCCTTGTAAATCTCCTCTGCACCCTTTCTATGGCTTCCACATCCTTCCTGTAGTGAGGCAACCAGAACTGAGGACAGTACTCCAAGTGGGGTCTGACCAGGGTCCTATGTAGCTGCAACATTACCTCTCGGCTCCTAAATTCAATTCCACGATTGATGAAGGCCAATACACCATATGTTTTCTTAACCACAGAGTCAACCTGCGCAGCTGCTTTGAGCATCCTATGGACTCGTACCCCAAGATCCCTCTGATGCTCCACACTGCCAAGAGTCTTACCATTAATACTATATTCTGCCATCATATTTGACCTACCAAAATGGACCACTTCACATTTATCTGGGTTGAACTCCATCTGCCACTTCTCAGCCCAGTTTGGCATCCTGTCAATATCCTGCTGTAATCTCTGACAGCCTTCCACACTATCCACAACACCCCCAACCTCTGTGTCATTAGCAAACTTGCTAACCCATCCCTCCACTTCCTCATCCATGTCATTTATAAAAATCACAAAGAGTAAGGATGCCAGAACAGATTCCTGAGGCACACAACTGGTGAACGACCTCCATGCAGAATATGACCAGTCTACAATCACTCTTTGCCTTCTGTGGGCAAGCCAGTTTAGGACCCACAAAGCAATGTCCCCTTTGATCCCATGCCTCCTTACTTTCTCAATAAGCCTTGCATGGGGTACCTTATCAAATGTCTTGCTGGCGTCCATATACACGACATCTACTGCTCTTCCTTCATCAATGTGTTTAGTCACATCCTCAAAAAATTCAATCAGGCTCGTAAAGCATGACCTGCCCTTGACAAAGCCATGCTGACTATTCCTATGCGTATTATACCTCTCCAAATGTACATAAATCTGCCTCTCAGGATCTTCTCCATCAACTTATCAACCACTGAAGTAAGACTCACTGGTCTATAATTTCCTGGGCTATCTCTACTCCCTTTCTTGAATAAGGGAACAACATCCGCTACCTTCTAATCCTTCGGAACCTCTCCTGTCCTCATTGATGATGCAAAGATCATTGCCAGAGGCTCAGCAATCTCCTCCCTCGCCTCCCACAGTAGCCTGGTTACATCTCATCCGGTCCTGGCGACTTATTCAACTTGGTGCTTTCCAAAAGATCCAGCACATCCTCTTTCTTAATATCTACATGCTCAAGCTTTTCAGTCCACTGCAAGTCATCCCTACAATCACCAAGGTCCTTTTCCATAGCGAATACTAAAGTATTCATTAAGTACCTCTGCTGTTTCCTCCGGTTTCATACACACTTTCCCACCATCACACTTGATAGGTCCTATTCTTTCACATCTTATCCTCTTGTTCTTCACATACTTGTAGAATGCCTTGGGATTTTCCTTAATCCTGCTCGCCAAGGCCTTCTCATGGCCCCTTCTGGCTCTCCCAATTTCCTTCTTAAGCACCTTCCTGTTAGCCTTATATTCTTCTAGATCTCTAACACTACCTAGCTCTCTGAACCTTTTGTAAGCTTTTCTTTTCTTCTTGACTAGATTTATTACAGCCTTTGTACACCACAGTTCCTGTACCCTACCGTAGCTTCCCAGTCTCATCGGAACATTGCTATGCAGAACTCCACACACAAATCCCCTGAACATTTGCCACATTTCTTCCGTCCCTTTCCTTGAGAACTTCTGTTTCCAATTTAAGCTTCCAAGTTCCTGCCTGATAGTCTCATAATTCCCCTTACTCCAGTTAAGCACTTTTCTAACTTGTCTGTTCCTATCTCTCTCCAATGTTATTGTAAAGGAGATATAATTGTGATCACTATCTCAAAAATGTTCTCCCACTGAGAGATCTGACACCCGAACAGGTTCATTTCCCAATACCAAATCAAGTACAGTCTCTCCTCTTGTAGACTTATTGACATATTTTGCCAAGATACCTTCCTGAACACACCTAACAATCTCCACCCCATCTAAACCCCTTATATTGAGGTTCATTTTCTTGCAGGCGATGAAGAAATACAAAATTAAAATTTACAAACAAACCTTACATAAACAGACTAATGACCAATGAGCAAAAAAAAGACAAAGTGTGAAAATAAAATAATACTGATCGCACGACTTGTAAAATGAGTCTGTAGGTCATAGGATGAGCAATGGTGAGTGAAGGTATTCATGGCAGATCAGGAGCCTGATGACTGTTGGGTAATAATTGTTCTTGGAGCATATGGTGTGGGACCTGAGGCCTCCCTACCTCCTGCCCAATGGTAATAGTGAGAAGAGAGCGGGGGTCTCCTTGATGATGGATGCTACCTTCTTGTGCTAGTGCTCCATATAAGTGTGCTCATTGGTGGGGAGGGCTTTGCCTGTGATGGACTGGGCTGTATCCGCCACTTTCTGTAGCCTTTTCCATTCATGGGCACTGGTGTCTCCATACCGGGTCATGAAGCAAACAGTTAGGATACTCTCCACAGTGCATCTGTAGAAGTTTGTTAATGTTTTTAGTGACATGCGGAATCTATGCAGACTTCTACAAAAGTAGAGGTGCTGTCATAACCTCCACACAATCCAAGATGTTGGTACCTGTTCTGGGGAATATAAACTGAAAAGGCAGCGTGTCGGTTGGGACGAGAGCAGATTTTGCCCATTCTCTGCGATGGTCATCTCCACGGCGCTGAGGTCCTGCCCTGGCTGCTGTGCTTCGTGCCCGCTGATATGATGGACTGATCAGTGAGGCTTCGGGCCTACTCCGGGCCTACTCCAGGGTTCCGATCGGAGGGCTCACCTTCGGTTCAGAAGGTTGTTGCTCACTTCAATTGTTCACATGATTTGTATTTTTTTCTTTCCCTTGTTGGTCATTTATATTTATTTTTATTCTTTTTTCTCTTTAATTGGGTTCCCTTGGGTTTCTTGCTTTGTGCCTACCTGTGAGCAAGCAAATCTCAAGGTTGTATAATTTATACATTCTCAGATAATAAATATACCTTGAATCTTGAATCTTGAAAATTGGTCTGTTTTCTGTATATCTGAGGTAATCTGTTGTGCAACAGAGAACACACATCCTCTTCGCTACTCATAATGACCATTATTTCACCCACAGCCTATCTGAGGTACTTACCCTTTGTACAATGATTAACCTATCAATTGGACATAGTACTTCATCCACCGGTGTACAGTAGTTATTTCATAATGTACAGGAGCTGGGCATATTGTGCACTGACCTGCGGTTAGGACAAGGCTGATTCTTGTGTCTTGTAGCAACCTTTAATGTTCCCTTCTTCTAATGGAACTATGGGCACAAAGAGAGTTTCTCCTCTCCCTGTTGGCATGGCAACTCTGATGGAATATTTCCTGGGTAGGGACAGCAAGGGATAGATACAGAGCAGGGATTTCTTATTTCTGGCTGACTGCACACATCTAGGGCAGGGAGAGCATTCGATTAGACGGGGTAACACTTCCCTTACACTTCAGCAGGATCAAGTTTATTATTATATGTTGTAAAATGTGTTGTTTTATAAATATATATACACAAGAGTTGGTTCCTAAGGTTGTCACATCCGGAGTGGTAGTGCAGATAAGCTCCCACTACCTATAAAGTGCTCCAAATGGCATGAGTCTCTAACAGCTTCTGACAACCAAGTCCAATTCTTGGCCTTCATGTGTGGCTTAGCTACTCATCCCGGCGGAACTGTTTCTACTGACAAGAGAAGGGGCAAAGGCGGACCACTGGCACCTCAACACCAGTTGCTTCGGGCATGTGGACGGCAGCCTGCCAAAGAGAAGGAAAACTCTGTTTTTAAACCTCTGCTGCCTTGCGGCCATACCCACCCATGGGAAAGGCTTCAGGAATAAACCCTGAGACAGAAATCCGGAGCCAGGCTGCCTAAGCCAGTTTGACGTTGTTTACAACTTCACTCTGGCAACCTCTGCAATGACACTGGTACATAAACTTGCCCTTCCCTTGGACTACATCAGTGACGTAGAGAAGGGGAACCCACTGCATGGGCATCAACCAGTTCTTCAAATGTTCCCGCTCAGGTTTGCAGCCCTGGAGAGGACACAGTCCACCGGAGGCGCAAACCCAAGATCCCCAGGGATCGGCAGCTGCCTGCTACTAAGTAGTGTAAAAAAGAGCAAAAATAGTGAGATGGTGTCTATGGGTTCAGAAATCTGATGGTGGAGGGGGAAGAAGCTGTTCCTTAAAAAATTCAATGTTGGAGGAAAGAAGTGTTCCTAAAAGACACTTGATGTTGAAAGTGAAGAAACTGCTCCTAAAGAAGCAAAGTCCTGGATACATAGAGGTGCTGACAGTAAATCCAGGACAGCTGGAGAACCTTTACTCCCAACGTTCCTCTGCCTGCTCCAGAGAAAAGCATGGTACTGCACACATAGCAACACCCAAGTGTTCTGAGTCCTATTTTCACAAAGACTTATCAATGTCATCCTCACGGGAATTTGACAGTTGAGGATTCAAGGCTCTCTGGGGTAAGGAATTCCAAAAATGTGAACAAAACTGAAATACATAGTCTAGATTCAGTACCTGCTTCATGGTTCAAATCCAATGAGCTGTGGTCCAGATCCCATACCTATAGGGTACTTGATCCTGGGGTTGCCAAAGCTGGCTCTCTGTGGGTCTGGGAAGCAGGCAGCAGCAGGTTCTGTTTGGATGGACTGCCTGGCAGTGTTCCGGGGGTAAGTCCCTATCCAGGTAACCATGGAGAGGGAATACCAGGTGTCTGCAGGAACCATGGAGGTGCTCCAGGACCATTGGGCACCACAGGGAATACCATGCTTGACAGGGATGGGAACAGTTTTATTTAGTTTATGTGGTAGTCACAGTTATTGTCTGTGTGCTTGTTGTAGTGTTATAGAATTTAATCAGTAATAAACATGTAAACAAAAAGAGCGCTTGACAATCAGTGAAACCTGGTAACAATGAAAGAAGCCATTTGGCCCATCTTTTCTCTTCCAATTGGATAAGAGTTTTATTTTCCAAAGATGTACTTCTGTTTTATAATATTTGCAGTTACACAATTTTCTCCACAACTGAAAAGTGCTACTTACTCTAACCCCAACAGCCACCATTAGGTCCATTGTCTGACATGTGCAACTCTCCAAGTATGATTTCAATGTGATGGAGGATTTTGCCTCTCCCAACCTTTTGGACAGTGTTTTACACTTCCACTGTCCTCAGGGCAAAATATTTTTCATTTGATATCAACCCCCCCCCCCCAATCTTTCTACCAATCAGATTAATGGCCTGCCGTTTGATTTTTACCCAGTTTGCTTAGAGAAATGAGTTTTTCCTATTTGCTCTCTCCAGAATCGTCATCATTTCATATTCTTCAATTAAATCTGCTTTCAATCTCTTTTGTTTCAAGAAACATACCTTATCTTCTGTTCATTGGTGTTTCCAAACCAGGCTGTGAAGCAGCCAGTCAATATTCTCTCCACAACATATCTATAGAAGTTTGTCAAAGGTTCAGATGTCATGTCAAATCTTTACAAACTCCTAAGGAAGTTCCAAAGAAATTTTGAATCACAAATGTGTCAGGATCCAACAATCTGGACCCTACATGAACAGCTGTCCCTATCCCTCTCTGTGCAGACCCCCACCCTGTTCTCTACTCTCAGTCCTCTTCTCCAAGAAAAATCGTCCTCTCTAATCTGTCCTTGTTCACTGTCACCCCTCATCCCACCAACCATCATTTAAATCTGGTCAGCCCCTCAGATAATGCATCCTTCCTGTAACATGGTGACCAGAAATGAAAGCATACTCCATATTATGAAATTGAAATTAAAAACACCTGCCCTTTGTTTATAAACAAGACTTGACAGAAAGACCTGTAAATTTGTTTTTAATTTATGTTCTACATTTAATATTTCATTATTATAAGATAATCATATTATATATTATATTCAGAAGAGTGATTGTACCAGAGAAGATGTTGGTGGATTAGGCTCTAAATTGTCAATTTTATTGTAGTTTAACTCTCTTTATGCTTGCTTATATGTTTGTATAATAACCTGTTCAAAAATGAGTAATTATATTAAGTATTTATTAAATAGGATTATAATATTAAATGTCTTATAGTTATTATTCAGTAATTAATTCCTATTAAAATTTAATAATAATTAATAGAAAAATAACAAAATAAGTAATAATCTATTATTTTAAAATAATATTTTTAAAAGTTGTTATCATGGCTATAAGCAGTACTGGGCGCCCCAGGGGACTGTATTAGCTCCCTTCCTGTTTATCCTATATACCATGGACTTTAGATACAAAATTGAATCATGTCATCTGCAGAAATTCTCTGATGACTCAGTAATAGTTGGGCTTATAAATAGAGGATGGGAAGATGAATACAGGGCCACGGTGGAGGATTTTGTCAAATGGAGCAAGCTGAATCATCTGCAGCTCTACATCTGTAAGACAAAGGAGATGGTGATGGACTTTAGGAATACCAAGTCTGCACTGCTCCTGTTACTGTTGATGGTGAGAACGTGGATGTACTGAGGATCTACAAGTACTTGGGGGTGCACCTAGATGACAGACTTGAGTGGAGCACCAACCAGAAGCTGTGTACAAGAAGGGGCAGAGTCGCCTCCACTTCCTGAGGAGACTGAGGTCCTTTGGAGTGTGCAGGCCTCTCCTTCACAGGTTCTACCCGTCTGGTATTGCCAGTACAGTCTTCTATGTGCTGGTGTGCTGGGACAATGGCATCAACATGGGTGATGCCAACAGGCTCAATAAACTGAGTAGAAAGGCTGGCTCTGTTTTGGAGTCAGACTGGACACACTGGAAGCTGTGGTTGAACAAATGACCCTCTGGAAAATCCTGGCAATTCTGGACAATGTTTCTCACCCTCTGCATGCCACCTTGGCTAAACCGAGTAACACTTTTAGTACTAGACTAATACAACTGTGCCGTTCCAAAGAGCGCTGCATGAAGTCATTCTTATCCTCGGCCATTAGGCGCTATAATGAGTCGACTCAGAGCTGGGAAGTGATGACCCCCTCCTGTTAGACTGTTTGTGGCAACTTATAACCATATAACATAACAATCACAGCACGGAAACAGGCCATTCCGGCCCTCCTAGTCCGTCCCGAACTCTTAATCTCACCTAGTCCCACCTACCCGCACTCAGCCCATAACCCTCCACTCCTTTCCTGTCCATATACCTATCCAATTTTACCTTTTAACTTATTTTAACTAATAAGTAATTTTAACTTATCTTTTATTCTTTCTACTTCTAATATTTTTATCTGTGTACTTGTAATGCTACTGTGACACTGTAATTTCCTTTGGGATCAATAAACTATCTATCTATTACTTATTAAAAGTAAATAACGATAACAATTATTGTGCTTTTAATAAAAAATAATTGAATAATAAAATTAAAATCCAATTTTAATTTAGTTTATTTAAATTAACATTTCACACGGAGCTTTTGGATATTTTTAACCGCTGGAGGTCCGCTCCCATAGCCGGTTCCCGGAGTGAGGTCGGAATGCAGCGGGAACCTTAGGGTCACCGCCGCGGTTTCGGGGGTCAGAGAGCGCTGAGACCTGACACGCCGAGGTTTTCCTGGATTTTGACCTGATTTCCCTCGGCCACTGGGAAACATTGGCGCCCTTGCGAGCGCTGAAGGCGGAGTTCTCCCCTCCCTGCTAGCAGAGAGTTCCCACCCAGCGGAGCGCGCTCACTCCAGCCGCCTGCCTTTGGCAGGGTCCCAGCGACTATGTGTGATCGCTTCCTCCACGCCTTTAGATCCGACCTCTGGTCTTGCCGTCCACTCTCAGACACACGGCGCCCGGGACAAGCCCGGGGGCGAAACCAGACAACCGCGTCGTGATCTGGGAACCGGCCGCCGTTCGTCTTGGAGATTCGTTTGGATTTGTTTAGCCGGCATCCATATACTTTTCTCTCGGTTTCCTCGTGTGGGCGTTTCCGACCAGCTGGCGGTCTGCGGGAGAGGGATGGTGCACCTGTTGGCGATATTTCTGCTGATTCTCCCAAGTTCTGAAGGTGGGTAAACAGACCGGCGCAGATACTCACGTAGACACATGCCTGTCGCACACAAACGTAAAGGGATCCAAACACACGGGCAGATAAACACAAGAAGAAATAGGCTGGACGCGCACACGGGAAAGTTTGGAAACTTCACAATGGTCAACCGCACAATGGCGTTGCGTTTACGGGGTTGGCAGTGCTCAGTGTCGGGATCAGATCTGACGCTTTCACAGATGGTTTAATATTGTCACATGTACCGAGAAACCGTGAACACGTTGATTTCGTGTGTCATGCTCGTCAATGCATTGAAGTAGTGCAAGGGAAAACAGTAACAGAATGCGGAATCACAGAGGGCGTTGCGCAGGCAGAGAGTAACGATTCACGCCGGCGAAGTTGTCAGCAAACCGGTGCTCGAGCCCCAAGAGCGAGAGGCGGCAGAAAGCGCGCCCCTGTTTCCACTTTATTCACAGAGCAAGACTGACCCGGTGGGATCCACATTATTGGCCGTTAGGGACTGAGAGGAGAAGTAAGTTCACGGGAGAGTTTTAAACAGAACAGAAAATGTTGGATACACAGCAGGTCATCCAGCTCCTGTGGAGAAGGGATCAGGGTCAACTTTCAGTTACTATTGTCCTACTAGACTGTAATGTAATCGGTAGACCCTGGTTAATATTACTATTAATAGTTTGGGTAAAGAGCCTGAATTAGAACTGAGAGTAAGTGGGAGACCCGGAGAGAGTGTCCTTACCAGCTGCGACACTGTTTGGTACGGGGGATTGCAAGGCATCTGACCGCAACTCCCTGCGAGGGACTGTGAGGGCTGCTGAGAGGGTCATCGGGCCTCTCTTCCACCCATTCAAGATATTTATGCAGGGCTCTTAGCATTGTCAAGAATCCCGCCCCCCACCCATCCCACAATCTTTTTTACCGCCTGAAATCAAGCAGGAGGTACTGTAGCATTAGGACAAGGACTGTTAGGATGAGAAACAGTTTCTTCCCCCAGGCTGTGAGACTACTGAACTCCCTGACAACAGCCATGTAAATTTTATGAAGGGCCAGTGGCGTTTACGCGTTTACTGTCTATTTTTTCACTTGTGACCTAAATTAACCTTATGCTAAATGTTAATCATCCAGAATATATTTTACTAATTGTTAATTCATTTGTGGTAATATTTATGTTTTGTGTGTCAGTTCTTCGCATTGTGTTGTGCAGCTTGGTCCGGAGGAACATTGTTTCTTTGGCAGTGTTCAGGGTTGAGTGACAAGAAACCTTGAACGTGAGCTTGAACTTGAGATCAGGCAGTTACTGTGGAGGCAAAGGCATAGCCAGTGTTTTGGGATAATATGGCATGTCAGGGCTGAGAGAACCCAACCATCATTGTATGATTTACTGAGTGTTTAGCACAGGGGATCCCAACCCATAGGCATCAGACCCCTTACTTAATTGGTCTATGGCATAAAAAAGGTTGGAAATCAGTGTTCCAGCAGGTTGCTTTGTTTTCTTGACTCTTAACAGTTCTTTGTTAATGTTGCAGTGGAGCTAGGGGACACACATGGTGGGCAAGAAATACCAGCCTTGTCAGCACTCTCCATATTTTGTAAGGGGATAAAGAAAAATGCTTTCACCATTTCAGTGTTCAGTCCAAAGATGGAGGCTTTGATACCTATGAATCTGAGTCCCAGGCCAAGGACTGGAGGTCAAGAGGTGACCTGTCCAGGGCAAAGGACCGGAGCCCTATCTCTATGCGTGTGAGTGGGTGGTAGGTTGGCGAAGGGGCTTGTTTTGCTGTTGTTGTCTTACTTTCTTTTGTTGTTGCTGCCTGTGTTGTTCTGCCAAACATTATGGCTATTTTAGTTTGGTGCCGTACAGTGTGGTGACTCTTGTGGGCTGCCCTCAGCATATCCTTTGGTGCATCAGGTGTCAATGTAAATGATGCATTTCACAGTACGTTTTGAAGTACGTATGATAAATTAATGAATCTAAAGCGGAATGTTGTCAGCTGGGAATAGTGGCTGCTAGTTTCCACATGGCAAGATTCCACGAGAAGTAGTGCGGACATGAGACGGTGATTTCTTGGTGATGTCAACAGGGGGATAAACCCCAGGCAGGACTATGTCTTCACATACCTTCTCAAAGCATATCAGGACCCCTCGGTAACAACTCTTATCCACAGTTGGTTTGGACTGGAACATTATCCCTCAGCTCTGAACCCCATTCTCCCCAGTTCTACAGAGCATCTCAGCCAAGAATTTGGAAGAATCAATTTGGCCTTCCCCCCAATTGCACAACACCCTCCCAATCACAAACCCCCCTCTTCTCTTCCTGGCCTTTCATCTCAGAGGTCAGTGTGTCTTATTTGAGTACAGCTCAGAATCAGAATCAAATCTATTATCATTGGCATGTATGACAGGAAATTTGTACTGTCTAAATGCATAAATTTGCTATAAATTACAAAATACATAAGGAGTACAGGAGAAGGAACATCAAGGTAGCTTTCCTGAGTTCATGGAATGCTCAGAAATCTGATGAAAGAGGGGAGGAAACTGTTCTTGAATCCTCGAGTGTGGGTTTTCAGGCTCCTGTATCTCTTCCCTGATGGTAGTAAGGAGAAGAGGCTTCATCCCACATGGTGAGAGTCCTTGGCAATGGTTGTGTTTATAATGTGGTTCAGTGCAACCAGCCAGAATGATCTCCACCAAAATCAGAAAGTGAATCGGGTTTATCGTCATCGACGTACTGTGTGTCATTAAACTGGTTGTTCTGTGGCAGCAGTGCAGTGTGAAACATAAAAATTACCATGTTACAATAAAGAAACAGGGCAAAAGAGGAAGAGTGAGGTGGTGTTCATGGATCCATAGACACTTCAGGATCTTGACAGCAGAGACAAAGAAACTGCTCTTGAATCATTAAATATCGATCTCCGGGCTCCTGCACCTCCTCCCTGATGGAGGAGAGGGCATGAACCGGATAGTGATCCTCCTTAGTGATGGATGCTGCCTTCCTGAGTTGCTGCTTCTTAAAGCTGGTTTCAAAGGTAAAACATGAGATCAGACAGCTGATCCTATCAGCTGGCTGCGATTCCCTGTACAGACGGAAAGATGCTCTGTTTGTGTTATTTTCAACAACGGAAAGGTTAAGCGAAGCTCTGTCTTTGGTTAGAGGATGGCAGTTCCCCAAGGAATGAACACAACAAACTCTAAAGGAGCTGAACTCCTTCCCCCCGAACTCAGAGCTGCTTTGGAGATGGAGAACACAGTACAACTTCAGAGACTAGGGCAATCTTTGACAATCTTCTAAAGACAGCCTTTGATTTTGTTTTACTTTAGAACCTGCAACTTTTTGTCAGTTCGAGGGGGTCAAAAGAAAGGTGGAGTGCTCTGTTATAGAAGATGATGGGATCCTCTGACCCAGTGTTGTACAGGGAAGGATGGTGGTCTGGAGTTCTTAGAGGAGATTAAGGATGGTCATCAGGAAAGAGAATAGAGAGATGAAGGAACAGAGTAAGGAAGAGGTGCAGTCATGTTAGACTCCAAATACCTGACTAACATGTTGCAGAATGCATGCACAAGCCAGCTAGCACCAGTGTAGAGTACATAGGTGGATCTTGTAGATGGTCCTGTGGTGAAGGTAGGTGGCCAATTATCCAAATGCCTTAGCAGTAAGTTCTGGTGAAGGCCTCAGTTAAGTAGCTGGCTTGGGTTCATGAGCAGGATTGACCATGTACATGCGAAAAGATAAATGAGAGAGTAGCAGGGCAGGCAGGTGGGGCATTTTCCCCTGGCTAAGGAGGCTGGAACCAAGGGTCACACTCTCAGAGTAGGGGATTTAGAATTGAGATAGGGAGCAAGTAGAGTGTAGAGACACTGTCTCTCAGTTCAAAGATTATTAAAGGAATCAGGGGGAGAGACCAGGACAATGGGGTTGGAAATTAAGATCGGCCATTATGAATCACAGGACAGGCTGGAGGGGCTGAGTGGCCTCTTACTAATTCCTGCACTGTGATGAAGCCTGAGCCTCCTCCCCCGAGTGAGTAGGGAGAAATGATGGTGATCTAAGCATTAAAGGTCCTGGTATTTACTATTCTCTGACAGGCTGGGATAACAGCTGCTGCCACAACATAATGGGCATTCTCTAGCGATCCGTGAATGTTTGTCTGGGATAAGGCTCGCAGGATGGGCTGCGGTCTTTACTCACTTCCTCCTCTTATTCTTATTTTGCTTGGCAAATTCAGTCACACATCCTCCAGCAGCCTAAGCCTGAAACAAAAACAGCCGGGATAGTGTTTGTTCTGGGAATCTAATCAGGAAGTGTTTCAATTAATGGGGAGTTCTTTTGTGTGGGGCCGGGCTGTGGAGAATCTTACCAATGACGTTTGGAGGCCACCAACTCTGAGAAAGACCAAATGAAAGCGAAGGCTCAAGAGATGCCTGAGCACTGGTTGCATGCACAGGAAGTCTGACATGGATTGGAAGAGGCTAAAACAATAGGGACCCTTCAGCCACTCTCTGTGCACCACCCTATGAGCTTGGACCTTCAGCCTCCTGGTCCCAACCTCTGAACCCCCTTCCATTCACCCTCCTTCCTTCCTCCTCTTCCTTAAAACTCTTCCCTTTGACTGATCCAGGCTCGCTACCTAATAATCTGCACCATTGTTTTAAATGCCTGTAGTCTTTTCTGCTATCAAAGGCTCCAAGGAGTTCCTGTTGCAATTGAGAAGTGCAGAAGTTTGTAAAAGAAACGAATAAGTGAATGAATAAATATTTAATATTATAGATAAAATAAAAGAATAACAGCCTGGGTCTCAAAATGAACAAGACACAAGAGGTGAGTGAGAACTTTGGGAAGGCACAGCTTGACCACTCTCCATTACACATCAACAACTCTACTGTGGAGAGAGTGAAGAGCACAAAGTTCCTTGGTGTGTACATGATGGATGATCTAACCTGGACCCACAACACTTCCTCACTAGTCAAGAAGGCAGAGCAATGCCTACATTTCTCTGAGGAAGCTGAGGCATGCAAAGCTCCCCACCCTCATTCTAGCAACTTTCTACAGGAGCAACATTGAGAATGTCCTAGTTGTGGTACAGGGGCCGCAAAGCATCAGACCACATGACCCAACAGAGAACATTTAAAACTAATGAGACAATCACTGGGGGTCTCAATCCCCCACGATTGTGACATTTACCAGGAGAGAGGCAGAAGAAAGGAAATTATAGGCCAGTTAGTCTGACCTCAGTGGTTGCGAAGATGTTGGAGTCAATTACTAAGGATGTGGTTTCAGGGTACTTAGAGGCACATGATAAAATAGGCTATGGTCAGCAGAGTTTCCTCAAGGTAAAAACTTCCCTGACAAATCACTTGGAATTCTTTGAAGAAACAACAAGCACAATAGACAAAGGAGAATTGATTGATGTTGTATACTTGGATTTTCAGAAGGCCTTTGACATGGTGCCACATATGAAGCTGCTTAGCAAGTTAAGTACACATGGTAATACAGGAAAGATACTAGCATGGATAAAACAGTGGCTTATTGGCAAGAGGCAAAGAATGGGAATAAAGGGAGCTTTTTTCCGGCTGACTACCAGTGATTGGAAGTGTTCCACAGGGGTCTGCATTGTGGGGCTGCTTCTTTTTATGTCAATGACTTGGAAGATAGAATTGATGGCATTGCTGTAAAGTTTGTGGATGATACAAAGATGGGTGGAGGGGCAGGTAGCTCTGAGGAAATAGAGAGAGACTATAGGACTTAGACAGATTAGGAGAATGGGCAAAGAAGTGGTAAATGGAATACAGTGTTGGGAAATGTATGCTCGTGTACTTTGTTAGAAGCAATAAAAGTGTAGACTATTTTAAAATTCAAAATTCAAAAATGTGAGGTGCAACGGGACTTGGGAGTCCTTGTGCAAAATTCACTAAAGGTTAATTTGCAGGTCTGGTTGGTGGGAGGAAGGTAAATGTGCTGTTAGCATTCATTTCAAGAGGACTAGAATATAAAAGCAAGGATGTAATGTTGAGGCTTTAGAAAGCACTGGTGAGGCCTCACTTGGACAGTTATGAACGGCTTTGGGCCCCTTATCTTAGAAAGGACGTGCTGACACTGGAGAGGGTTCAAAGGAGGTTCGCAAAAGTGATTCCAGAATTGAGCAGCTTGTCATTCGAAGAGTGCTTGATCTGGGCCTGTAATCACTGGAACTCAGAAGAATGAAGGGTGACCTAATTGAAACATATGGAGTGTTGAATGGCCTCAGAAGAGTGGATGAGGAGAAGATGTTTCCTGTGGTAGGGATGGCTAAGGCCAGAGGACACAGCCCCAGAGTAGAAGGGCATCCTTTTAGAGTGGAGATGTCAATGAATTTCTTTAGTGGTGAATCTCTGGAGGCCAAGTCTTTATATATATTTAAAGCAGAGGTTGATAGATTTTTGAGGCTAGGGCATGTAGAGATACAGGGAGAAGGCAAGAGGTTGGGGCTGAGAAGGAAAATTGGCTCAGCCATGATGGAAGTGTGGAGTAGATTCGATGGGCCAAATGGCCTAATTCTACTCCTATACCTTATGGTGTTGTAGTTGTAGATGAAGGTCCCAAAGCATTGCTGAGGATCTCTACCACCCATCCCACAATCTCTTTGACCTGCTACCATCAGGAAGGAGATACAGAAGCATCAGGACTAGGACTGCCAGACTGGGTACAGCTTCCTCCCTCGGGCTGTGAGACTAATGAATACCCTGCCACCACTTGGGTCTCATCACCAGGTCAGGGAGCTGCTTACTGTATACAGTACTATGAACTGTTTACCTGTGCTGCATGCATTTTCAATGATATTTTATCAACTTACTTATGGTAATATTTGGTTTTATGAGCTGTGTGTGTTATATATTTTGTGGGTGCACCGGGATCCGGGAAAACGTTGTTTCATTTGGTTGTATATTTGTAGTCAGGTGACAATAAACTTGAATGCAGATGACAATTCAATACAGGTGACAATATATGCAGAGGTAGCAGCATCCGGTTGTGAATAGAAAGTGAAGGATCAGTATTCGGAAGAGATTCTGCAGATGCTGGAAATCTTGAGCAGCACGCACGAAGTGTGGAGGAACTCAGCAGGTCAGGCCGCACCTATGGAGGGAAATGAACAGCCGATGTTTCAGGCTGATACCCTTCTTCAGGGCTGGAAAGGAAGGGGATGAATCCAGAGAAAGAGGATGGGGGGGGGGGGGGGGAAGCTACCACATACAGGCTGTCAGGTGATAGCTGACAACTACTCACTTCAACACATCTCCATCCCCCTCACCTGGTATCACTTGCCAGCTTGTGACAACCTCCCATCCCTTCTTCCTACCTCCTTATCCGGCTTCTGCCTACTTCCTTTCCAGTCTGGATGGAGGGTCTTGGTCTGAAATGTTGACTGTTTATTTCCCTGCATTGATGCTGCCTGACCCCCTGAGTTCCTCCTGCATTTTGTGTCAGTCAACGGATCAATAGCCATTGATTGTTGAGGTTTCTTGGAATGCATGGAAGAGATGCAGGTGCTGCTGGAAAGGCCATTTCACTTATCTGAGCTGAAGAGTTCTGGGTTTGAGATCTTATCTGGTTAAGGGCAATATGAAAATAAGAATAAATCAAGATCTAAAATAAAAATAGAAGATGCCAGAGACCATTAGTGGGAGAGGTCACACCTATGGGACAGTAAGGGAAACAGAGTTAAGCTTTCGAATCGAAGACCCGGCAACACGTAGGCGATGCCATACTGTCATACAGCACAGGGCACCAGCACGACTCATCCATGACCAAAAGACCATTAGATACAGGAGCAGAACGATGCCATTTGGCCCAACGAGTCTGCTCCGCCATTTTACATGGGTGCTCTAATTTACCGCCACAATCTCCTGCCTGTGTCCCTTCATGCCCTGGCCAATCAAGATTCTATCGATCTCTGCCTTAAGTACACACAAAGACTTGGCCTCCACAGCTGCCTGTGACAAAGAGTTCCACAAATTCACCACGCTCCAGCGAAAGAAATTCCTACTCATTAAAGTTCTAAAAGGATGCCCCTCTATTCTGAGGCAGTGTCTTCTGTTCTTAGAATATCCCACATATCCTCTCCACATCCACTCTGTAAAGGCCTTTCACCATTTGATAGGTTTTAATGAAGTCATCACTCATTCTTCTCTATAGAATAGAGGCCCAGAGCCATCAAATGCTCTTCATATGACAAGTCGTTCCAATCCTGGAATCATTTTTGTAAACCTCTGTTGAACCCTCTCGAATTTCTAAGATAATGGGCCCAAAACTGCTCATGATACTCCGAGTGAGGCCTCGTCAGTGCTTTATAAAGTCTCAACACTACGTTCTTGCTTATATTCTAGACCTCTTGAAATGAATGCTAACATCACGTTTGCCTCCACTACACACTCAACCTGTAAATTAACCTTTAGTTAATCCTGCACAAGGACTCCCAAGTCCCTTTTGCATTTCAGTTTTTTGCATTTTCTCTTCATTTAGAAAACACTCAACCCTTTCATTTCTTCTTCCAAGACCGTACACTTCCCGACACTGTATTCCATCTGTCACTTCTTTGCCCATTCTCCCAATCTGTTTAAATCCTTCTGTAGCCTCTCTACTTCCTCAAAACTACCTGTCCCTCCACCTACCCTCATACCATCTGCAAACTTTACAGCAAAGCCATCAATTCCAGCATCCAAATCATTGGCCTATAATGTAAAAAGAATCAATCCCAACACAGACCCCTGAGAAACACCACTGTCACCGACAGCCAGTCAGAAAAGGCTCCCACTCTTTGCCTCCTGCCAGTCAGCCTCTGCTTTATCCATGCTAGAATCTTCCCTGTAATACCATGGGCTCGTAACTTATTAAGCAGCCTCATGTGTGATGCCTTGACAAAGGCCTTCTGAAAATCCAAGTGCACAACATCAGCTGATTCTCCTTTGTCTATCCTGCTTGTTATATCTTCAAAGAATTCCAACAAATTTGTCAGGCAAGATTTTCCCTTGGAAAAACTAAGCTGACTGTGGTCTATTTTATCGTGTGCCTCCAAGTACCCTGAGACCTCATCCTTAATCTTTGACTCCAACATCTTTCCACCCACTGAGGTCAAGCTAACTGGCCTATAGTTTCCTTTCCTCTGTTTCTCTCCTGCCTCTCTCCCTTGCTGGAGAGCGGAGTGCCATTTGCAAATTTGCTAGTCTTCTAGAACCATTCCAGAATCTAATGATATTTGAAAGTTCATTACTAATGCTTCCACGATCTCTTCACCCACCTCATTCCAATCTCTGTGGTGAATACTATCTGGTCCAGGTGACTTAGTCACCTTCGGACATTTCAGTTTCCCAAGAACCTTCTCTCTAGTCATGGTAACTTCACGCACTTCATGTCACCTGACACTTGGAGCTTCCATCATATTGCTAGTGTCTTCCACAGTGAACTAATTCTGTTTCCTTGTCCCCCATCGGCATCATTTTCCAGCAATCTGCTATCCACTGTCCCCTCTCTTTTACACCTTATGTATCTGAAGAAAAGTTTGGTATCCTTTTTAATATTATTGGCTAGCTTACTTTTGTATTCCATCTTTTTCTTCTTAATGACATTTTTAGTTGCCTTCTGTTGGTTTTTAAAAGCTTCCCAGTCCTCTAACTTGCCACTAATTTTTACTCTACTATATACATTTCCTGTGGCTTTTATGTTGACTTTGACTTCTCTTGTTAGCCACAGTTGTGTCATCTTTCCTTTAGAATACTTCTTCCTCTTTGGGATGTATATAGCCTGTGCCTTCCAAATTGCCTCCAGAAACTCCAACCATTGCTGCTCTGCTGTCATCCCTGCCAGTGTTTTTTACTCATTAATTCTGGCCAAAGGCCAAATCCTCTCGCATGCCTCTGTAATTCTCTTTAGTTCATTGTAATACTGATGAATCTGACTTTAGTTTCTCCTTCTCAAATTTCAGGGTGAATTTGATCATATTATGATTACTTGCCCCTCTGTTACCTCTAATCAATTCTGGTTTATTGCACAACACCCAATCCAGAATGGCTGATCCTCTGGTGGGCTCAACCGCAAGCTACTCTAAAATGCCATCTCATAGGCATCCTAGAAAATCCGCCGCTTGTAATTCAGCATCAACCTGATTTTTCCAATCAACCTGCATTTTGAAGACCCCGTGTCGATTGTAACCTTGCCCTTTTGGCGTGCATTTTCTATCTCCTGTTGTAATTTGTAGGCCACATCCTTACTACAGTTTGGGGGTCTGGGTCTTTTTACCCCTGCATTTCCTTAACGCTATCCATGATGATCCAACACCTTCTGACCCTGTGTCACCTCTTTCTAATGATTTGATTTCAGTTTGTTACCAACAGAACAACGCCACAATGTGTATCCTTGGACATTAAGCTCCCAGATATAACCATTCAGCTATGATTCAGAGATGCCTACAAAATCATGCGGTACCTGCCAATCTGCAAACGTGCTGCGAGTTCATCTACCTTCTTCCATATACTGCACATGTTCAGATGCAACACCTTCAGTCCTGTATTCACCCCTTTGATTTTGTCCACTTTTGCATTGCAAGTCATCCTGTTGACTGCAGTTTTGCCCTATCAACAGCCTCTCCTCGCTACACATTGCCTCTGCTTGTAAACCAACTACACCATCTTCGCCACTATTATCTGCCTTTCCTACGATACTTCTTGCATAGAAACATAGGCAGCTCAGGACACTAGTCGCACCATGCTCAAACTTTTGATTCCTAACTTTGTCTGAGATCTTACCAAAATCTGCCCTGACAACCTCTCCACTATCTCCTCTGGCACTCTGGTTCCCATCCCCCTGCAACTTTAGTTTAAACCCCACCGTGCAGCATTAACAAACATTACTGCCAGGATATTAGTCCCCCTCCATTCAAGTGCAAACTGTCTCTTCTGTACATGTCCCATCTTCCTTGAAAGAGAGCCCAATGATCCAAAAATCTTATGATCTCCCTCCTGCACCAACTTGCTTAGCGACATATTAAACTGTATAATCTTCCTAGTTCTAGCCTCACTAACATGTGGCACAGGTAGCAATACTGAGATGACAACCATAGAGGTCCTGCCCTTTAACTTAGCACCTAACTCCATGAACTCTCTAAGCAGAACCTCGTCAATCGTCCTACCCATGTTATTAATACCTACATGGACCATGATTTCTAGCTGCTCACCCTCCCTTTGAAGAACGCTGAGGACTTGATCCGACATGTCCCGGAGCCTGACATCCAGGAGGCAACATACCATCCAGGAATCTCGTTCTTGCCCACAGAGCCACGTGTTCGTTCTTGCAGCTAACGAATCCCCTACCACCACAGTGTGCCTCTTCTCCCCCCTAACCTTCTGAGTCAAAGAGGCAGACTCTGTGCCAGCGACTTGACCACTGTGACTTTCCTCTGTGAGGTTGTCCTCCCACCCCCAACAGTGTCCAAAATAATATACCTGTTGTTGAGGGGGATGACCACAGGGGCACTCTGCACTGCTCCTTAAACACTTCCCCCTTCATGATGTCACCCAGTTTCCTACTTCCTGCTCCTTGGGAGTAAATACCTCTCCATAGGTCTAATCTAACACTCCCAAAGCCTCCCGAATGATCTGGAGTTCATCCAGTTCCAGCTCCAGCTCCTCAATGCGGAATTTTAGAAGCCATAATTACTATGTTGCCCTTGACTCATCTTATTTGCCCACCTCAGAATCAGGATCAGGTTTAAAATCACTGGCATGTATTGTGAAATGTGTTGTTTTGCAGGAGTTATACAATGCTATCGATAATTAAAAAAACTCTGCATTACTGTAAGTATGTATATTTATAAAGTTAATTAAGAGAAAAAATAGTGAGGTAGTGTTTATGGGTTCAATATCCATTCAGAATTCTGATGGCAGAAGGGAGGAAGCTGTTCCTGAATCAATGAGTGTGTGCCTTCAGGCTCCTGTACCCACTTCCTAGACAGACAGACATTATTGCTTCCTAATGGTAGCAATAACATGAGGGCACGTCCTGGGTGATGGGGGTCCTTAAAAATGGATACCACCTTCTTGAGGCATTGCTCCTTGAAGATGTTGTGGATGCTGGGGAGGCCAGTGCCCATGATGGAGCTGACTGAGTTTTCCTCTTTCTGCAGCTTATTTCGATCCTGTGCAGTGGTCCCTCCATACCACACAGTGACGCAGCCAGTTAGAATGCTCTGCACGGTATATCTGCAGAAATTTGCAAGAATCTTTGATGGCCATACAAAATCTCCTCAAACTCCAAATGAAATATAACCACTATTGTGCCTTCTTTGTAACTAGATTGACATGCTGAGCCCAGGATAGATCCTCAGAGACATTGACACCCAGGAACTTGAAATTGCTCACCCTCTCCACTTCTGACCCCTCAATAAGGACTGGTGTGTGTTCCCTCATCTTATCCTTTTAGCAGTCCGTAATCAATTTGTCTTAGTGGCATTCAGTACAAGGTTGTTGCCATGACGCCAATCAACCAGCTGATCTATCGCACACCTCTACGCATTTCTCATCACCATCTGAAACTCTGCCAACAATACTTGTGTCATCAGCAAATTTATAGATGGTGTTTGAGCTGTGACCAGCCGTACGATCATGGATGTAGAGAGTAGAGCTGTGGTCTAAGCACACACCCTTGAGGTGTGCCAGTGTTGATTATCAGTAAGCTGGAGCTGTTACTTCTGATCCATATAGACCAGGCATGGGCAAACTACGGCCCGCGGGCCATATGCGGCCTGTTAAGCTTTTTAATCCGGCCCACAGAACTTGATGAAATTATATTAATAAACCTTGTTAACACCTCAGATCCATCCTGAGAATCGCCACAACAAAACTAAATCCAGACTTTGATGCGCTGGCTAAAAAGGGAGACCAACAACACTGTTCCCACTGAAATTAAAAATAAGTTTCTTCATTGTGTTATGTAAAAAATGCATTTGAAAATATTTTTTTCAATAAGCCTTACATGTCATTTCTGTTAAGTGATGGACATGAGTAGTGCGCAGGTGCACGTACGTTCTCAAAATAAAAAATGCGCTCCAGATCAAATAACGCGTTCCGCATACTGGCGCGCTGTCACTGTTCTGTCCTTGCGCTGGTCGTTGAGTTTTGGCACAGGGGACAATTGAATAAGAAGGAGCAGGACAAGTAGACCTGCATCTTCTACCGTTTTTGAAATAAAGACAGTCAGGAGGAGAGTGATGATGATAATATCTTGAAGGATAACAGAATTTTCAGTGCTTTAAAATAATAACTGTTACTATTTAAAAAAGCTGTATTTTATTCATTTAATTTTCAGTGTTTTAAAAGTCATTTCAATAAATAGCTAAATACCATGGGATTTCAAAGACAGATATTTTGTTGTAATGTAGTTGTTCATTTTCAATTGAAGTTAAAGCACATGTTTTCTACATATCCCATGATATTTTATTTTCTCTTATGAGGTGTATTACCAAAACACTCCGTCCATCTGCTCCTGGTCCGGCCCCCCTGTCAAATTTTAGAACCCTTTGTGGCCCACAAGTCAAAAAGTTTGCCCACCCCTGATATAGACTGTGGAAGTAGAATGTCCATTTGCAGAGGGCGGTACAGAGGCCTAGGTTTTAGAATCTTTTGATCAGAACTGTAGGATTGGTTGTGCTAAACATTGAGCCGTATGACCATTGGCCCATTGCCCTCCTGTCTATGTACTTACCTGAACGTCAACATGAGACAGTGAAATGATTCCTATTCCTCGTAGCCTGAGAAGATCTTTCTCTGCCTCCTTAATCCCTGCACCATTTAATTCTCTTCCCTGTTCTCGCCATCTGTAGTCAAGTGCATCAGTTTTATTTTTGTCTTGAGTTACAGCCTTTCCGGCCTAATGAGCCCATGCCGCCCAATTTGTGACCAACCCTACTAACCCCTACGTCTTTGGATGTGGGAGGAAACTGGAGCAACTGCAGGAAAGCCATACGGGCATCGGGAGAACACGCAATCTCCCTGCAGACAGCAGGGTCACTGGTACTATCATAGCATTATGCCAACTATTATGCTACCGTGCCACCCCAAAGGAATCCACTGTGTTAATTTTGATTGCTAACCGAGGCATCTTGCGACATGTTGTTGGATTATGGGTGCTTCCCTTTGTACAGTAGATGTTGTTATTGGGTGGGCAGACAGGCAGGCGTTTGAGAAGATGGCAAATATATAAACAGTCAGAGAGTTGGATGGAGACAGGGAAGTTGGGAAGAGGGGGAAAGGGCACAAGGGCAGGCGGGTGAATAGATGGGCAGATACTGCCTGATCATGTTACTGGCCTCGTTCCTTTCTGCAGTCTGGCCTCCTGGGTATGTTACAGAGACCTGTTGTCAGCAATATGTAACACAGCTTGAGAAGCGCAATCTGTGACCCAGTCCTCCTGCGTTCTATCCTCCTGTGCCTCCGAGTTCATGTGCACCTAACTTCCACAATAATTTCTTTTCTCTCACTTAATCAAACAGAGATGAAGACTCTACAATGGACAGTCAAAACTGCCCCATGCATCACTGGCCCCAGCCGACCCACCATCAAGGACATACAGTATATACAAAAAGCTGCTGGAAAAGGGCCAGTAACATCAGGAAGGACCCACCCTGCTTATGTACTGTTTGTCCCACTCCCACTGTTTCTCTTAGACCCATAGAGCACTACAGCAAAGAAGAAGTTCTGTGTGTTATTCGACCTAGTTCCATCAAGTCACAGCTGAACCATAGCCCTTCATACCCCTCAAATCCACGTACTTATTCAAACTTCTCTTAAATCTTGAAATTGGACCTTCATCCAACACTTCCACTGGCATCTCGTTCCACATTCACATCACCCTCAAAGTGAAGAAGTTCCCCCTCAGTACCTCCTCTAGTACTTCTGCCCTGAACAGTTCTGGGGAAGGTCTCCTCCTGAAATGCTGACCCTAGTTCTCCCTCTGTAGATGCTGCCTGACCACCTGTGTGTCTCCAGCATGTCCTGTTTGTATTATAGATGACTGTTGGAGCGGTGGGATTCCCCCTGCTCTGCGAGTTGGGGCAATTGGTCTGGGTGATGGGGGCCCCCATGAGGAAGGGCACACCACTGATAAGTCCATTCCAACTACAGTGGGTGAATGGTGGAAACTAGGATGGGGAGAAGGTGGTGTGGATGTAGGGGAAATACAGTGGGGTTAGTGTAAGTGGGTGCAAGATGGCCAGCATAGACTGGTGGGCCGAATGCCCAGTTTCTGTGAGGGCTGACGCAGAATAATCAAAGACTGCAACTCACAGAGGGTAAGGGAGCAGTGTGTTTCATCTTGCTCCCATATGGAGAGGTTAATGGGAACTGGAATAGGAATTGCTTTATTACTGTGAAAGGTTTGTCCTGCATACTGTTCATACAGATCTGATCATTACACAGTGCATCGAGGTAGAACAAGATAAAACAGTAACAGAATGCAGAATAAAGCGTAACAGCTACAGAGAAAGCACGGCACATGGAAGCAATAAAGTATAAGATAACGAGATAGATTGTGAGGTCAAGAGTCCATCTTATCATTCTAGGGGACTGTTCAATCGTCCAACAGAGAGATACAAGCTGTTCTTTAGCCTGCTTTCAACTTTTGTTTCTTCCCCTTGACCGGAGTGGGTGGGGTCCTTCGTTTTGCTGGATGCTCTGCTGAGGCAGTGAGAAGTACAGACAGTGTCCATGGAGGAGAGGCTGGTTTCTATGATATGCTGAGCTGCGTCCATAATTCTTCAATTTCTTGAAGTCCTGGGCAGTTGCCATATCAAACCAAGATGCATCCATACTGGATGATTTCTATGATGCATCAATAAAAATTGGTGAGGGGCAACGGGGCTGTGTCAAATTTCTTTAGCCCCCTGAGGGAGTGAGGTTACTTGGCCATAGCATCTACAAGGCTGGACCAGGAGAAGCCATAGGTGATGTTCACTCCTAGAAGTGAACATGACTGTGGAGAGGACAAAGTGGAACAAAGGTGACTGGGTGGTTAATGGTGGCCACCATCTTGGTGATGTGTAGTCCACGGGGGAAGAAGTTGTCTCATCAATAACTAGCTCAGGGTGGCAGGGAAGTCAGGAGAGCTTTGGAGTGAGGGACGATGGGGTGCATTCAACTCCCTTTCAGGAAAGGTGGGAGCTGTACAGAAAGGATGGTTTGCACCTGAATTGGAGGGGGACTAATATCCTAGCGGGAAGGTTTATTAATGTTCCACTGTGGGGTTTAAACTAAGGTTGCAGGGGTACGGGAACCAGTGTGCCAGAACAGATAGTGGAGAGATTGTGGTGGCAGAAATTAGTAAAATCTCAGACAGAGATAGGAACCAAAAAGTTGAGCATGGTGTGGCTAATGTCCTGAGTTGCATATATTTCAAGGGCATAGATCAACACCTGGAATGACATCGTAGCCATTAGTGAGATTTGGTTGCAGGAGGGGCAGGACTGGCAGCTCAGTATTCCGGGGTTCCATTGTTTTAGATGTGACAGAGTGGGAGGGAGTAAAGAAGGAGGGGTGACATAACTAGTCAAGGAAAATGTCACAGCAGTGCTCCATCAGGACAGACCAGAGAATTCGACTAGTGAGACGTTAGGGGTGGAAATGAGAAATAAGAAATGTACGATCACGTTAATGGGGCTATATTATCGACGGCCCAACAGTTCGAGGGATTTAGAGGAACAAATTTGTGAAGAGATTGTAAACTTTTGCAAGAAACTTAAGGTTGTTATAGTAGGTGATTTTAACTTTTTACGTGTTGACTGGGAATCCCATACTGTGAAAGGATTAGATTGGGTAGTTTGTCAAATGTGTTCAGGAAAGTTTCCTTCATCAGAATGTAGAAGTCCCAGTGAGAGAGCATGTAATACTGGATCTGCTATTAGGGAATGGGACAGGACAGGTGCCAGAAGTTTGTGTAGGGGAACACTTTGCATCCAGTGGCCACAGTGCAATTAGTTTCAAAGTAAATATGCAAAAAGATAGGTGGAAGGCCTTCAAAAATGAAATTTTGAGAGTATAAAGCTTATATGTGCCTGTCAGAGTAAAAGGTAAGGATAACAAGTATAAGGAATCTTGGATTTTGATATTCAAGAGATATTGTGGCACTAGTTAAGAGAGAAAAGGAGGTGCATAGAGGTAATAGGCAAGTAGGAAAAAATGAGGTGCTTGTGGAGACCAAGACATGCAAGAGAACACTTGAGAAAAAAACAGGAAGGCAAAATAAGGCATGAAGGTGATCTAGCAGGCAAGGTGAGGGAGAATCCTAAGGGATCCTACAGATCTATTAAAAGCAAAAGTATTGCAAAGGACAAAGTTGGTCCTCTTAAGACCAGAGTGGTAATCCATTTGTGGAGCCAAAACAAATCAAGGAGATCTTAAATGCATTCTTTGCATCTGTATTCACCAGAGAGACAGATAGAGAGTCTATAGAAGTGAAGCAAAGCAGCATCAACTTTGTGGACCCTGTACAGATTACAGAGGAAGAGGTCTTTACTACCCTGAGGCAAATCAAAGTGGCTAAATCCCCAGGGGCTAACAAGGTTTTCCCTCAAACCCTACGGAGGCAAGTGCAGAAATTGGTGGGGCTCTAGCAGAGATATTTTAAACATCCTTAGTAACAGGAAAGGTACCAGAAAATTGAAGGATAGCCAATGTTGATCCACTGTTTAAAAAAAGCTCTAAACAGAAACGAAGAAATTATTGACATCAGTGGTGGGAAAGTTATCGGAGGTATTTTAAGGGACCAAGTATATAAGTACTTGGATAGACATGGACTGATTAAGGATAGGCAACATGGCTTTGTGCATAGTAGGAGATATCTAACCAATCTTGTAGAGTTTTTCAAGGAAGTTACCAGGAAAGTGGATGAAGGCAAGGCAGAGGATGTCTACATGTACTTTAGTAAGGCATTTGATAAGGTCCCACTTGGGAGACTGGTCAAGAAGGTTCAAACACTCGGCATTCAGGATGAAGTAGTAAATTCGATTAGATGTTGGCTTTGTGGAAGAAGACAGAAGGTAGTAGAGGGTTGAATGTCTGACTGGAGGCCCATGACTTGTGGTGTGCCACAGGAATCGGTGCTGGGTCCATCTACAATCAATGATCTGGATGATAATGTGCTAATGGATCAGCAAATTTGTGGATGACACCAATATTGGGGGTGTAGTGGATAGTGAGGAAGGCTATCATGGCTTGCATCAACTGGAAAATTCTGCTGAAAAATAGCAAATGGAATTTACTAGACAAGTGTGAGGTTTTGCACTTTAGTAGGACCAACCAGGGAAGGTCTTACACAGTCAATGGTAGAGCACAGAGGAGTGTGGTAGAACCAAGGGACCTGGGAATACAGGCCCATAATTCATTGAAAGTGGTGTCATGGGTAGATAGGGTTGTAAATAAAACTTTTGGCACATTGGCCTTCATAAATCAATGTATTGAGTACAGAAGATTGGATATTATGTTAAAGTTGGTGAGGCCTAATTTGGAGTATTGTGTGCAGTTTGGTCACATACCTACAGGAAAGATATAAATAAATTTGAAAGAGTACACAAAAAATTTACAAGGATGTTGCTGGTTCGGGCGGATCTGAGTTATAATGAAAGATTGACTATGCTAGGACTGTATTCCTTAGACCATAGAAGATTGAGAGGAGATTTGATAGAGGTATACAAAAGTATGGGTATTATAGATAGGGTAAATGAGGTTGGGTAGGACTACAACCAGAGCTCATGGGATAAGGGTGAAAGATAAGATGAGAAGTTTAAGAGGAACATGAGGGGAAGCTTCTTCACTCGGAGGGTTGTGAGAGTATGGAATGAGTTGCCAGTATAAGTGATGCATGCAAGCTCAATTTGAACGTTTAAGAGAAGTTTGGATAGGTACATGGATAGTAGGGATATGGAGGGCTATGGTCTCATTGCAGGTCGATGGGAGTAGGCAGTTTAAATGGTTTTGACATGGACTAGATAGACCAAAGGCCGTGTTTCTATGCTGTACTTCTCTATGACTCTGTGGCTCTATGACTCTATGTGCTGAGGGAAGCCCACAAAGTTCAGCACGCTTTCTAGCACCAACACAACGGAACAACGTACAGTCAACATGCAGCAACAAAAGCAGGAAATGAAACAACAACAGCAAAGCAAGCCCCTTCCTCTCTCACACACATAAACCCAGTACAGGCCATGTCAGGGCCTCCAACCTCCAGTCTTCGGCCCAAGCTCCTGACTCACAGATTCTCAGACATCAGGGCTCTCACCTCTGGACTTGCTGACTTAAGAGACTTCCTCAGACGTGCCCAATTCCAGGCTGCTCCTGGGTATGGTATGCCTGCTTTCACTTCATTTTCCTGCCTAATAGCATCATATTTCCCCCCTACCCAAATTAAATGTTTTCCCAAATTGTCTGCTCCTTTTCCTCTCCAGTGCTATGGCAAATGAGATAGAGTTGCGATCACTACCTCCAATTATTGCTCTCCCACCAAAAGATCTGACACCTGATTCATTTCCCAATATCAGATCAAGTTCAGCCTTCCTCTAGTTGACTTATCTACATATTGTGTCAGGAAACCTTCCTGAACACACCTAACAAACTCCATCCCGTCTAAACCCCTTGCTCTAAGGAGATGCCAGTCAATATTAGGAAAGTCACCCATCACAACAACCCTATTATTATTGCACCATTCCAGAATATGCCTCCCTATCTGCTCCTCAATATCACTTTTACTATTAGGAGAGGGTCTATAAATACACCCAGTAGAGTTATTGCCCCCTTCCTGTTTCTGACTTCAACCCACAATGGCTCAGTAGACAATCCCTCCATGACATCCTCCTTTTCTGCAGCCATGATATTATCCCTGATTAGCAATGCCACTCCCCCACCTCTTTTGCCTCCCTCCCATTGAACTACTCCTTATGCTCTATTTATTTAGTAATTGATGGTAATTTTGTGTCCTTGCACTGTACTGTTGTAGCAAAACAACAAATCTCACAACATGTGAGAGAGTGACGATAAACCTGATTCTGATTCTGTACATCAGAAACACAGAGTCCTTCTTAAGCAGCAGAAGAAGAGTGCTTCACCAGTCAGTTAACTCCAGGTCAATCTGATCTTGATCTCAGCCCCACCCTGCTGCCTAATTTTCTCCACACCTCAAGGAAGCACGGCTGTCCCGCGGAGCCCTGGGCACCTCTAGCTCACGAGCTCTCAAAGTGGAGAAGCAGCATTCGGGATGGTGTGGAGAACCTCGAGGCTCAGACACTGGGAGGTGTGGAGACCATGTCAGGGTAGGGCCAGCTCACAGACCGACCCTGCTGCTTGCCCCATCAGTGCCTTCCAGAATGGTTTTATCAGCCACCAAATGACATAGAACATAGAACAGTACAGCACAGTACAGGCCCTTTGGCCCACGAGTTGTGCTGACCCTTCAAGATGGAATGGTACCTTCTTCAAGCAATACCTTTTGAAGATGTGCTCAGTGGTGCAGAGGTATGTGTCCCTGATGGAGCTCACTAAGTCTACAGCCCTCTGCATCCTCTTACAATCCTGTCCATTGATACGTCCGAAGCAGGCTGTAATCCAACCAGTTAGAATGCTCTCCACAATGCATCTGCTGATATTTGCAAGGGTCTTTGGTGACACCTTCTTAAACTCCTAAAGCAGTATAGCCATTGGCAACATCTTTCATGATTGCATCAATATGTTATGTGATATGATAGATCTTCTGAGATGTTAACGCCAAGGGACTTGAACCTGCACACCACTAGTCCCTCAAGGAGGTCTGTGTATGTTCGACTGACTTCCCATTCTGAAGTTTACAATTAATTATTTGGCCTTGCTGATATTTAGTGCCAGGGTTTGTGGGTTGGTTGGCAAGGTACATGAGCTGGGCGTCAGAATGAGTGGGGGGAGGGGAGGGGTTGGGTGGCAGGATCTGTAAGAATCCAATCGCTAGAATCAGCAGTTCTGGGAGTTATAGCCATTATATCCTTCCGGCTTGAGTTTTATCCCGTGTATTTGTTTTTAATGTAGATATAAATTGGTGAAGTGGCTTATTATTTTCACATGTACCAAGCTACAGTGAATATCTTTGTACAGCATGTCATCGATACAGATCATTTCGAAAGTACATAGAGGGAGTACAAGGACAGAAATAACAGAATGCAGAATGAAGTGCTTCAGCTAAAGAGAAAGTGCAGTGAAGGCAGGCAGCAAGATTCAACATCGTGACAAGTTATACTATGAGCTCAAGGATTGATATTGCATTAGCTGTCCTTTCAAAAGTATTATAACAGTGTGGTAAAAGTTGATCTTGAGCTTGGTGGCATGTACGTTTGGGTTTTTCAATCTTACTGAAGGGGAGGGTGGAGTGAGAGTGTCCGGGGTGAGTGGGGTCTTTGATTGTGCTGGCTGCATTACTAAGGCAAAATGAACAACAGACAGAATCTGTGGAAGGGAGGCTAGATTTTGTGATGTACTGAGCTGTGTCCACAACTCTCTGCCATTTTGTGTGGTCATCAACAGAGCAGTAGTCAAACCAAGTGGTGATACATCTGGATAGGACACTGCAGATGCAGGCAGTCTGAAATAGAAATGAAATATTAGAAACTGCAGGTTCGTCATCAAAGATGGGGGAAGAAATACAGATTTCTTGTCAGGTCAGAGACAATATCATGCTTGTAGATGCTTGTGGTTATTTAATCCAGTGAGTGTGTGTGTTTAATCACAGGGTTGTCTGTGCAAACAGATGGTCTTTGAAAAATCCAGCACTTGATTATTTAATCTAATGGTGTAGATTTAATCAGGGAATTTTATAGATGGGAAACTTCATTCTGTGGACGGAGTGTGTAATCGGTGGATGGAGGGTTTCACTGAGTGGACGGAGTGTGTAATTGGTGGGTAGAGTGTGTAATCAGTGGACGGAGTGTGTAAACAGTGGATGGAGTGTGTAATCGGTGGACGGAGTGTGTAATTGGTGGATGGAGGGTCTCACTGAGTGGACGGAGTGTGTAATCAGTGGACGGGGAGTTTGACTGAGTGGACCGAGTGGGTAATCAGTGGATGGAGTGTGTAATCAGTGGACGGAGGGTCTCACTGAGTGGACGGAGTGTGTAATCGGTGGATGGAGGGTTTCACTGAGTGGACAGAGTGTGTAATCAGTGGATGGAGTGTGTAATCGGTGGATGGAGGGTCTCACTGAGTGGATGGAGTGTGTAAACGGTGGATGGAGGGTCTCACTGAGTGGACGGAGTGTGTAATGGTGGATGGAGGGTCTCACTGAGTGGACGGAGTGTGTAATCAGTGGACGGAGTGTGTAATCAATGGATGGGGTGTGTAATCGGTGGATGGAGGATCTCACTGAGTGGACAGAGTGTGTAATTGGTGGACAGAGTGTGTAATCAGTGGATGGAGTGTGTAATCGGTGGATGAAGGGTCTCACTGAGTGGACGGAGTGTGTAATGGTGGATGGAGGGTCTCACTGAGTGGACAGAGTGTGTAATCAGTGGATGGAGGGTCTCACTGAGTGGATGGAGTGTGTAATCGGTGGATGGAGGGTCTCACTGAGTGGACGGAGTGTGTAATGGTGGATGGAGGGTCTCACTGAGTGGACGGAGTGTGTAATCAGTGGACAGAGTGTGTAATCAATGGATGGAGTGTGTAATCGGTGGATGGAGGATCTCACTGAGTGGACGGAGTGTGTAATGGTGGATGGAGGGTCTCACTGAGTGGACAGATTGTGTAATTGGTGGACGGAGTGTGTAATCAGTGGATGGAGTGTGTAATCGGTGGATGGAGGGTCTCACTGAGTGGATGGAGTGTGTAATCGGTGGATGGAGGGTCTCACTGAGTGGACGGAGTGTGTAATGGTGGATGGAGGGTCTCACTGAGTGGACGGAGTGTGTAATCGGTGGATGGAGGGTCTCACTGAGTGGATGGAGTGTGTAATCGGTGGATGGAGGGTCTCACTGAGTGGACAGAGTGTGTAATGGTGGATGGAGGGTCTCACTGAGTGGACGGAGTGTGTAATCAGTGGATGGGGTGTGTAATCGGTGGATGGAGGATCTCACTGAGTGGACGGAGTGTGTAATGGTGGATGGAGGGTCTCACTGAGTGGACAGAGTGTGTAATTGGTGGATGGAGGGTCTCACTGAGTGGACAGAGTGTGTAATTGGTGGACGGAGTGTGTAATCAGTGGATGGGGTGTGTAATCGGTGGATGGAGGGTCTCACTGAGTGGATGGAGTGTGTAATCGGTGGATGGAGGGTCTCACTGAGTGGACAGAGTGTGTAATGGTGGATGGAGGGTCTCACTGAGTGGACGGAGTGTGTAATCAGTGGACGGAGTGTGTAATCAATGGATGGGGTGTGTAATCGGTGGATGGAGGATCTCACTGAGTGGACAGAGTGTGTAACGGTGGATGGAGGGTCTCACTGAGTGGACAGAGTGTGTAATTGGTGGACGGAGTGTGTAATCAGTGGATGGAGTGTGTAATCGGTGGATGGAGGGTCTCACTGAGTGGATGGAGTGTGTAATCGGTGGATGGAGGGTCTCACTGAGTGGATGGAGTGTGTAATAGTGGATGGAGGGTCTCACTGAGTGGATGGAGTGTGTAATCGGTGGATGGAGGGTCTCACTGAGTGGACGGAGTGTGTAATGGTGGATGGAGGGTCTCACTGAGTGGACGGAGTGTGTAATCAATGGATGGAGTGTGTAATCGGTGGATGGAGGATCTCACTGAGTGGACGGAGTGTGTAATGGTGGATGGAGGGTCTCACTGAGTGGACGGAGTGTGTAATGGTGGACGGAATGTTTCTTTCAGTGGACGGAGCGATTCATTCAGTGGAGGGAGCATTTCATTGAACATTTATCAATACATTGAACTGTCAGAGCGATTCACTCCATAGATGCAACAATTCAGTGTGTTGTTTTTTTTTTGGCCTTTCGTTCAGAGCAGAACGTTTTTATCTCGCTAGATGGAATCTTTTAGCCCATCGGCATTTCATGGTGTTCAGTGGGTGAACAAACTAACAGCGCGTTTATTCAAAGGACGAAGCGTTTATTGAATGATTCATTCATGGAAAGGACTGATTAATTTGACACAAGGTTTCTCTGAGTTCACAGAGTGTTTCATTCATAACAGAATATTATGGTAGACAATATTTCATTCTGTCGTCTTTGTTGTAAATAGTGGATATAAAGTTCCGTTCATTCTAAGACAGCGATTCCTTGAGAGGACGAAGATTTTCATGTCCTGACATTCGGAAATGTTTATTTCCCTCCACAGATGCAGCCTGACCTGTCGAGTCCCTCCAGCATTTTGTACGTGTGTGTGTTGCTCAAGATACCCAGCATTTGCAGAATATCTTTATGTCTCCGTGTTTTTTTAACCTATTTGATGGACTGACGTCATTCATGTCTTTTATCATTTGACTAATTAATATTTGTCGTGACGGCCCTATTGTTTTATTCATCCACGTCTTATTGCATTCAGCGATTCAGAAACAGTTTCTTCTTTAACTCAGCCAGCTCCAGCATCGGGGACATCTTCAAAGCCCGAAGCCTCCAAAAGACAGCATCCAAGCGTTAAGAGCCCAGTCATATCTCTTCTCATTACTACCATCTGGGAGAAGGTACATAAGCCTGAAGAGACAGAATCGACGGTTTTAGGAATTGTTTCTTCCATTCCGTCATCGGATCTCTGACCGGACAATTTGAACACTACCTCACTATTTTGCTCTCTTTTTGCACTCCTTATTTAACACACACACACACACACACACACACACACACACACACACACACACACACACACACACACACACACACACACACACACACACACACACAATTGTAATTTATAGCTTGTGTGTGTGTTGCACGGTGCTGCTGCCGCAAGACAACAAACCTGAGGACATTTATTCCCGAAGGAGTGTGCTGAGCAGCTGCTTGGAGTTCCCAAGCGCATTTTCAATCTCAGCCTAGAAAGGGTCCCGACTGTGTTGAAAACATCATGTGTGGTCCCACTACCTCAGAAGGACCAACTGAAAGGCTTAAATGACACGGTCCAGTGGCCCTGACCTCACACGTCTGCAGAGGCTGGTCCTGGCTCGCCTCTGATCCCTGGTCAGATCAGCCCTCGATCCACTGCAGTTTGCCTGCCAGCCGCACACTGAAGTCAATGCTGCAGTCACCTACCCACCGAACAGAGCCTACTCCCGTTTGGATAAGCAGGCCAGCACTGTGAGCATCATGCTTTTTATTTTGATTTCTTAAGTGCCTTCAATACCATACAGCCCTCATGTCTGGGGGAAAACTCTGTTTCATGCAGGTTGGCGCTTCCATTGTATCCTGGATAATGGACCACCAGACTGGCAGACCACAGTATGTGCGGCTTCAGTGTTGTGTCAGACCTGGCTACAAGCAGCATTAGTTACCTTCCTGTTTACTCTGTATACTTGTTTATTTTATAGTCATGCCATTCTCTGATGACTCAGCAATAGTTGGGTGTATAAGGGGAGGATGGAAGGATGAATACAGGGCCCTGGTGGAGGACTTTGTCAAATGGTGCAAGCTGAGTCATCTGCAGCTCAGTGTTGGAAAGACAAAGGAGATGGTGATGGACTTTAGGAAGACTAAGCCTGCACTGCTCCCTATTACTATTGATGGTGAGGACGTGGATGTGGTACCTGGGGTGCACCTGGATGACAGACTTGAGTGGAGCACCAACACAGAGGGCTAGAGTTGCCTCCGCTTCCTGAGGAGACTGAGGTCCTTTGGAGTACGCAGGCCTCTACTTCACATGCTCTGCCAGTCTGTTGTCGCCAGTACAATATTTTGTATGATGGCATGCTGGGGCAATGGCACCAACATGGATGATACCAACAGGCTCAATAAACTGATTAGAAAGGCTGGTTCTGTTATAGGAGTCAAAATGTTCACATTGGAGCCTGTGGTCGAACAAAGGACCCCACGGAAAATCCTGGCAATTCTGGACAATGTTTCTCACCCTCTGCATGCCAACTTGGCTGAACAGAGGAGCACTTTCAGTAATAGACTAAGACAGCTGCGCTGCTTCAAAGAGCACTATATGAGGTCATTCTTACCCTTGGCCATTAGGCTCTATAATGAGTCGACCTATAGCCAGGGGAGTGATTACCACCTTCTGGTAGACTGTTTGAACTAAACTATACTTTATTCTTTCTTACTTCTCCTATATCTGTATACCTGTGCACTGTGATGTTGTGATGTCCTTTGGGTTCAATAAAATGTCTACCTATCTGTCAGCGATATTAAACCTTATTTTGATTCCCCTCTTCCATCAGTTTTCTGAACAGTCTGTGAACCTATTTATAGAATCAGAATCAAGTTCATTATCATCGGCATATGTTGTGAAATTTGTTAAAAGATAGTCAAGATTGGGAGTCAAAAACCTTGGTTTTTTAAATGCACATAGCCCATCACATCGACTCATTACCGCCACCGTGTTAAGGGGACAGTCGACTGGACACATTCCAATCTGTTTCCATCGGTTTTAAGCTACAATAGATTGCATCACATTAAAACATTGTTACTGACTGTACACAGCTTAGATGCAGTTGTGGTTCTCAGCTGTAGCAGGCTAAATTTGAGGTATTTGATCATTTCCTTTGTAACTGCGCTGCTTTGAGTCATTAAACTTGGTGTCCTGGATGGATAATACATCATTCCTCATTTTCTGTACACTATTTATGTTGTAATTTATAGCAATGTTATATATTTGGCTGGTACTCTGACATATCAAATCATATAAAATAATGATAGGAAACCTGATTCTAGTTCAGTCAATGTGAAGTCTCAGTGGATGGAGTGCTCTATTCGTAGCAGCCCACCGGATTAAACTCAAATCTCAGTTAAAGTGTAGTTTTTCATTATGTATGGCAGTGAGTAAAAGGACTCTTTTATTCAATGGACAGACCATTTTTTAATCATTGATTATTCAGGGAGATTCTCTCAATGCAACACGCACAAAATGCTGGAGGAACTCAGCAGGTTAGGCAACATCTCTGGTGGGAATGAACAGTCAACCTATTGGGCCAAGGCCCTTCATCAGGATTCATGAGCATTTCTTTTCATTGACAGTGTGTTGAAGGAATGTTTTTTCTCAGTGGCCTGGCTGTTTCAGGTAGTGGATGTACAGTTTCAATCAGTGGATGGAGCACTTCATTCAGCAGACAGGGCTTTTATAGAATCATACAACACTACAGCACAGAAACAGGACCTTTGTCCCATCCAGTACATGCCGAACCATTAATCTGCCTAACCATTAATCGACCTGCACTGGGATCATAGCCCTCCATTCCTTCCCATCCATGTACCTATCCAAATCTCTCTTTAATGTTGAAATTGACCCCCTTTCACCACCTGAACTGTGAGATCACCACCCTCTGATTGAAACGGTTTGCCCTCATGTTCCCCTTAAACATTTCACTTTTCACCTTTAACACATGACCTCAAGTTCTACTGTCACCCAACACCAATGAAAAAAGCCTGCTTGTGTTTTCCCATATCTATACCCTTCATAATTCTGTGTACCTCTATCAAATCTCCCTTCAATCCTCTATGCTCCATGGAACAAAGTCCTAACCTATTCCATCTTTCCCTATTACTCAGATCCTCAAGTCCTGACAATATCCTTGTATATCTTCTCTATACTCTTTCAACCTTATTTACATCTTTCATGTAGGTAAGTGGCCAAAACTACACACAATGCTCCAAATTAGGCCTCACAAACACACAATTTCAATATCCCAACTCCTGTACACAATACTTTGAATTATGAAGGCCAATGTGCCAAAAGCTTTCTTGGCGTCCCTCTCTACCTGTGCCACCACTCTCAAGCCTGATCTCTCTGTTTTCCCATACCGCTCAGTGTCCTACCACTCAAGGTGTAAAACCTACCCTGGTTGGTCCTCTCACTTATCTGAATTAAGTTCCATCTGCCATTTTTCATTTCAATTTATTTTTTCCAGCTGGTCCAGATCCCAATGCAAGCTTTGATAGTCTTCCTCAATGTCCACTACACCCTCAAACACGGTATCATCCACAAATTTGCTGATCTAGTTAGCCACATTATCATGCTGGCCATGATCCCTGCAGCACTCCACTAGTCACAGTCCTCCAATTGGAGAGCAACCATCTACTACCTCTCTCTGGCTTCTCCCACAAAGACAATGTCTAATCCAATTTACTATCTCATCTTGCATGATCCTTCTTGACTAACCTCCCATTTGGGACCTTGCTAAAGACCATGTAGACACTGCCCACTGCCTTGCCTTTGTCATATTTCCTGAGAACTCCTTTGAAAAACTCTTAGACAAGAGTTACCATGCACACAGCCATGTTGACTATCCCTAATCTGTCCCTATCTATCCAAATACTTACTTATATATCTGGTCCTTTAGAACACCTTCCAATAACTTTCCCACTACTGATGTCAGGCTCACAGGACTATAATTTCCCGGCCTGTACTTAAAGCTTTTCTTTAACAACCGAACAACATTTGCTATCCTCCAATCATCCGGCACCTCACCCATGGCTAAGGATGTTTTAAATATCTCTGCTCGGGCCCCTGCAATTTCTCCACCAACCTCCCACAGGGTCCGTGGGAACACCTTGTCAGGTCCTGGGGGTTTATCCACCCTGGTTTGCCTCAAAACAGCTAACGCCTCCTCCTCTGTGATCTGTATCGGGTCTATGACTCACTGCTGTTTTGTCTCTCTTCTGCAGACTCTGTGTCCAACCCCCACGTAAATTCAGATGCAAAAAATCCATTCAAGATCTCCCCTATCTCTTTCAGCCACTTACATAGATTACCACTCAGCCCAAAATATTGACTCTATTCCTATCCATGGAGGCAACCTGAACTGCTGAATTCCACCAGTGCTTTTTGTGTATTACTCTGAATTTCCAGCATCTGCAGAGTCTCCCGTGTTTACAATTTGTTTCACACTGGTTGTTCCTTTGCTTTATTCAGTGCATATCGTTCCAATGGTGACTTGCTTGTACTTTTCACGTGTTATCTGTGACACTAACTTATTTCTGATTTCCTGATCTCTAGGATTTGACTGTCTAAACCCTCTGGATTCCTGTCTCAACGGTGGGAGCTGCAAGTCCTATGATAACGGAACCAAGAGCTGCCTGTAAGTGACAACATGCTGAAGCAAATCCGGCTGGTCTCAGAAAGCATCGCGCGCGCGTGTGTGTGTGTGTGTGACAGGGACACACACAGCATTTGATTGTGTGCATGTGTTTGGGGGTGTTGTGGGTGTGAGTGCATTGTGTGTAAGTTTCTGTTTGTGTGTGCGAAAGGGGGCATGTGTGGAAGTGAGGATGTAAAACTGTGTGTCTGAAATTGGGGCAGGAGATCGGGGGGGGATGGTGGGGGGCTGGAGACTGAGGTCCCGATGGGCAGCAGCAGCTGGAGATCTGGGTCTGTGGAGGAGGGAGAGCTGGACATCAGAGTCTGTGTGGTGGGGGGGGGGAGAGGTGGCTAAAGATCAGGGTCTGTGGGGGGGGCACAGTCGAAGATCGGGTCTGGTGCAAGTGGGAGGTGATGTATTTTCCGAAGTCAGGTAGGATATTGACATATTCACAGGGCACTAAGGAATGTGAGTGAACAGTGAGAAATGGGTTGCAAGTCCATCGTTCCCTGAAAGTAACGTCATTATTTCATCAGAATGCCCTTTGCCAGTATCTCTGCTCTGATATGTAATACCTACTGCCTTAATGAACTGCCCTCTAATATCCCATGGCAGCTCACTATTTTACCTTTCACCCTACACATCTATATGTACTACTTCCTATAATGCACTGTGTTCTGTGGTGCTCTCTGCCAGTCTACGTTGTTCTGTTAGACGTTGTCTCAACCACAGTGCTATATTTTCTATTCTATGCAAGCAGGCTTTTTCCACTGAGGCTAGGGGAGAAAAAAAAAACAGAGGACATGGGTTAGGGGCGAAGGGGGAAAAGTTTAAAGGGAACATTGGGGGGGGGGCTTTTTCACACAGAGAGTGGTGGGAGTGTGGAATGAGCTGCCAGATGAAGTGGTAAATGTGGGCTCACTTTTGACATTTAAGAAAAGCTTGGACAGGTACATGGATGAGAGGTGTAGGGAGGAATATGGGCCAGGTGCAGGTCAGTGGGACTAGGCAGAATAATGGTTTGGCACAGCCAAGAAGGGCCAAAAGGCCTGTTTCTGTGCTGTAATGTTGTATGGTTCTATTTTTCTATGCCACTCTGTGCCCTGTCATAAGATACCTTTATTCTAAGTGCCCTGTAATATCATCTTGCAATATGTTCACAAAGCCCTGTCCTACAGTAACGTTCTCAAAGTTAAAAGCTCAAAGCAATTTTATTCTCAAACTGTATATATGTGTCACCATATACTACCCTGTGATTCATTTTCTAGCAGGCATTCACAGTAGAACAAAGAAATACAACAGAATCAATGAAAAACTACACACAGACCGACAAACAACTAGTATGCAAAAGAAGACAAGCTGTGCTAATACAAAAAAATAATAATAATAAAATAAATAATACTGAGAACATGAATTGTAGAATCATTGAAACTGAGTCCATGGGTTGTGGAATTAGTTCAGTGCTGAAGTGAGTGAAGTCATCCATGCCGGTTCGGGAGCCTTATGGAACTGGCCCTGAGCCTGATGGTGTGGGACCTAATCTCCTGTACCTCCTTTCCAATGACAGCAGCGAGAAGAGATCATGGCTTGGATGGTGGGAGTCCTTGACGATGGTTGCTGCTTGTGGATGTGCACAGTGGTGGGGCGGGCTTCTCCTGTGACCGACTGGGTGGCTTCTCCTCTGGTGGACTGGGCTGTATCCACTACTCTTTCTGTTCTTGGTTATTGGTGCTTCCATACCAGGCACTGATGCAACTAGTCACTGTGCATCTATTGGTAGAGAACAGGGCGCTGCCAAACCGTGCCTGATTCTATAAGAAATATTCTGTGCCTTAATGCTCTCTGCCAGTGTCAGTGATCCTGTATTGTCTGTGTCTTGGTTCCTAGTCCTGTAATGCTACCTGCCATTCTAGTGCCCTATCCTGCAATACCTTATGTCAGCTAGTGCCTTGTCCAGGAAAACCCTGCCCACAAACCCTCTCAGGATGTAACTTGTCTTACTATACCCGGTCTGCAATACCATGACTTGTACTGCCTTCTGTCTCTGTTCCTTAACCTGTAATGTCTTCTGTGTCTCAGTGCCCTGCCCTGCAATGCCCTGCCTTGTAACATATTCTGTCTTAATACCTTAAGACCTGTAATAGCCCATGTCCTGTAATGCCCTGCATTGTTACTGTCTGAACATGGCAGGACACTGGGAAATGACAGCTGGAAACTCTGTTGCAGGGTCAGTTGGGTAACTGAGTAGGCATGAGAACTGTGACAGACCACAGTGTGGCACTCCCTTGGTACTGCACTGGGAATGCTGTCCTGGAGAATGCCGACCGGCAACCAGTATTTCTTGCAGGGCCGAGACAGCCCCTCTCCCCCCTCTCCACTTCACCTAATGCTCCTTTGGCCTCCCCTAACGATGCTCCTGTTTCTCTTGCAGCTGCCTGCCGTTCTACCTGGGTGCCCGGTGTCAGTACCAGGACCCCTGCTTCGGTGTCTTCTGCCAGCACGGTGGCACCTGTGAGCCCGTCATCCGGAACGGCACAGCCACTGCCATCTGCATCTGCCCACCGGGGTTCACCGGAGGGCAATGTGAGACCCCCGTGGGCGATCCCTGCTTGTCAAGCCCCTGCCTGAATGGAGGAAGGTGCGATCGAGCACCCGGCACCGGCTACAAATGCAGCTGTCTCCACGGCTGGAGAGGTAAGAGAGGTACCACATGCCCCCCTCACCCTGGTTCATGGGCTTTCCTTCCTCACGGTACTGATGGTCAGGGGTTGGAGCCAGGCGTAAGTGACGTTTGCTGTCCGACAGCTCGAGGTTGAGTTACTGAGATCGCAGTTCCTCTGTTAGTCCCACTCCCGACCTAAGGATTGATCCTGACCGCATTCAACGGAATAGTGTTCTTCAGTCCCAGATCCCTGCATCCTCTCTCCCAACTTTTCCTTTGACCCCAGCCACCAACTGTGCCTCCGTAGTCCCCAGGCAGTGAGAGGGTCCCTCCTGATTTCCACCCTCCAGGTTGAACTCAGTCTACTCCTCATCACCCCGTTCCAGTCAGCCCGAAACGTCGACTGTTTATTTCCCTCCATAGAGGCTGCCCGACCTGCTGAGTTCCTCCAGCACTCTGTGTGAGCAGCTCGAGATTCGCAGCTTCTTCAGAATCCCTTCGGCCCACCACTTACACACTTTGCTCTCGGGCTCTGGTGTAGGGAGTCAGGAATCGGTCTTCCCGCCAGACAACCAGTGCCCCTGCCACTCTGAGAGAAGCCAACAAGGCAGGTGATGGATTTGGCCAGCAGAGAATGTCACCTGCACGGCCCCCCAGCACGTTGCTGGACCCCTCCCTACATAGGGAGTGGATGGTTCCAGTGGACAAGGCTGACTGACTGCATCTAACCAGGTGCCAATAAAATTCTGAGTCAGGTAACAAGCTTGGAGGGAGAGGGGCTGTTTCTGGAAACCCAGAAGACGGTGATGCCATGGTAGGTAGGCTGCTCTGCTGCGTGAGGTAGCAGAACTCCGATCATGACCCAAATTGCGAGGGGCTGAAATTTATTGCCCAACCTAATTTTTCCAGACCTGAGAAGGCAGTTGACCACGGAGAAAGAATCAATCCCTGATCCAATGGGATTGTGAGAGGGGAGGGGGGAGGGGGTGAGGGTGAGGACGAGTTTGTGAGATGTGGTGTGGCTACATATAACTGACGTTCTCTCAGAATCTACAGGACTGCAGTGCCAAACGTGGCCAGGAGGAGTGTTAGGGAAGATAGGGTGGGGGTAATTTACCACACTGGTGTCCCTGCCCCTACAGGACAGTGGTTCTGGCTGTGGAGAGGGGGAGTGTTGGTAAGGTTGGGTGGGGGTAATTTACCACCCTGGTGTCCGTGCCCCTACAAGACAATGGTTCCGGGTGGGGAGAGGGGGAGTATGTTTAGAGGAATGTTAGTGAAGGTTGGGTGGGGGTAGTGTACCACATTGGTGTCTCTGCCCCTACAATGCCATTTGTGGAGAGGAGATGGAGGGGAGGGTGAAGGTTAGCAAGGTTTATATACCATTGATAGTGCCAGGGTGGTGAGGAGGGTTAGTAAAGGTGGGGGTAAACTTAGGAACATAGAAAATAGGTGCAGGAGTAGGCCATTTGGCCCTTCGAGCCTGCACCACCATTCAGTATGATCATAGCTGATCATCCAACTCAGAACCCTGTACCTGCTTTCCCTCCATACCCCCTGATCCCTTTAGCCACAAGGGCCATATCTAACTTCATATGTTATGGTGTGGTTATGTACCACTGACACTGTCTCTGCCCCCACAGGACAGAGGTGCGAGCAGGCAGACCTGTGTGCCGCCAACCCCTGCACTAACGGTGGCCGCTGCCTCAGCACCTGGGACCACTTCACCTGCCTGTGTATCCGGGGCTACCGGGGCCAGGTGTGTGAGCTGGACGTGGACGAGTGTGCCGCTGGGGGCCCCGGGCCCTGCCACAACGGGGCCACCTGCCTCAATCGGCGTGGCTCCTACCTCTGCCTCTGCCCGCCCGCCTACACTGGTCCCAGCTGCAAGGTGCCCACCTCCTCTTGCTTCCGCTTCTCCTGCCACAATGGGGGCAGCTGCATGCCGGGGGCTGCCACCACCGACCACTGCGCCTGCCTGCCAGGTAAGACTCTGACCTGCTTCTCAGAATCAGTTTTATTTTCACAGGCGCCTGTCATGAAATTTGTTGTTCTGTAAGTTTCAGATCATAGAACATAGAGCAGATGAAGGGTCTCGGTCTGAAACGTGGCTGTTTACTCTTTTCCATGGATGCTTCCTGGCCTGCTGAGTTCCTTCAGCATTTTGTGTGTGTTGCAGAGCTTTACCTCTAATGCAGCGGGCTATACTGTCTTCTTTTTGTAGGACTTTCTGTTCAAGGGCATTGGTGTTTCCATACCAGGCTGTGATGCAGCCAGTCAATATCCTCTCCACCACACATCTGTAGAAGTTTGTCAAAGCTTTAGACTCATGTCACAAACTCCTAAGAAAGTCGGGATGCTGCCGTCTTTTCTTCATAATTTCCCTCTCAATCCTGTTATATCACCTTCTCCCCATAACCTTTGCCACCCATACCAATCAAGAACCTATCAGCCTCTGCTTGAAATCTATCCACAATGAATTCCACAGATTCACCTCTCTCTAGCTAAAGAAATTGCTCCTCGTTTCTGTTCTAAAGGGTCATTGTTCTATTCTCTGGTACTAGACTCTCTCACTATCCAAAATTCATCTCCACATCTATTTATCTCTGATGTTGAATTTTCAATTGTCTTCAATGAGGTTCTTCTGACCTCCTAGTCAGAATTGAGTTTATTATTACTAATCTACAGTAATTCATGGAATTTATTGTTTTACTACCACTAATATTTACCTCTGGGACAGGGCAAGATTTAGGCTCTCAATCAGGATCTTTTCATTGACGTACATCACGGAATTCGTTGTTTTGTGGCAGAAGTACACTGCAATATGCAAAAATTACTGTGAACGACAGAAGTAAACATATTATGCAAAATAGGATAATGAGTTGGTGCTCATAGACTGTTCAGATACCCAATGTGGAGGGGAAGAAGCGTTTCTGCATTGTTGAGTCTGGGCCTTTAGGCTGCCATACCCCCTCCCTGATGGTGGTGAGGCTCCTTGGCGATGAATGCCACCTTCTGGAGACATCACCTTTTGAAGATGTCCATAACGCCAGGGAGCACCGTCCCCATGATGGAGCTGTCTGAGTGATTCCTGCATCGTCGGTTTTCATTTCTGATCCCCAGTGTTTATGGGGAGTTGGTGCTGATTCACAGTAACAGGAAGTGTGTGTGTGTGTGTGTGTGTGTGTGTGTGTGTGTGTGTGTGTGTGTGTGTGTGTGTGTGTGTGTGTGTGTGTGTGTGTGTGTGTGTGTGTGTGTGTGTGTGTGTGTGTGTGTGAAGAGCACATATGAAGTCGCTGGTACTTGCTCCATCACTCAGTGAGATCACTCCTAATCTATCTCATTTGCCACATCCCTACAATATATTCTAAAATTTTTAAAAAAGTCATTTTCTGTCTTGAATATACCTAATGAGTGATTCTCCACAGCCCTCCTGAGTAGAAAATTTTAAAGATACACCTATTTCTCATATCTGTCCTGAATGCCTAACCATATCTGCTCTGGACGTCTCAGCCGGGAAACCCTCAGAAGCTCTATAGTTCCTCAGTTTTCAATTAGATTGAGTCCTCTTCTCGTAAACTCAAGAGAGTACATGTCCAGTCTGCTTAATCTGTTCTCACAGAGTAAACTCAGTGTCAGGAGTCAGTCTAGTGGACCTTTACCATTCTCCCACGACTATGAGTATCTCGTTCTTGAGGCAGAGACCAGAGCTGTGCAGTTCCCCGTGTCACCTCCCTAGGGATCCAGAGAGTTGAACAAAGAGTCTCTATTATTGTAACATCGTGAGGAAGAAGAACTGTAACCCCAGTACAACTCCCCCACCTTCACAGAGGTCCTCAGCAGTGGAATTGGAAGAACAGGCTGGTTTCACAGGCTTAGAGAGACAACTCAAAGTTCATATAACCGGCAAAATGCTTTTGAAACGCTGTCCCCAGAGGAAACTGCAGCCAAACTGTGCACAGCAGGATCCCACAAATATCAATGAGATGATGACTCAATCTCAGAGGGACTCACATCGACTGTTACCCCCGGGGAGAGTTGTTGAGTCCACCTCCACCTGAAAGAGCTGACGGGTCCCTGGGGGAGAGGGGTCTGCTGGTGGTCCAGAACCAGGAGAACGCTTCGAGAAGGGTGCGCGATGTCACTCTCCTTTCAGTTTGACACCTGTTTTACTGCAGGTTTCACCGGCCGGTTCTGCGAGGTGAACATCGACGACTGCATTGGTCATCAGTGTCAGAAGGGAGGGACCTGTGTGGACGGGATCAGCACCTATGAATGCAAGTGCCCCTCGTCGTGGACCGGTGAGGACCTGCCAGAGCCTGACCTATTCCAGCAGAGCGCCAGCTGCTGTAGCAGGAGGGCAAACAGCAAGGGGTGACAGGGTATTGGGGGGGGGGCAAATTAAGTCACCTGAGTTCAAGGGTTAGTAGGACGAGTTCACCGTGGGTCCAAGGGTCAGAGGAACAATTTCTCTGAGAGCTCAAGTGCTAGCGGGATGTGTCCTCTGACATTTCGAGGGTTAGTGGGATGGTTGTGCCATAGGTTTGAGGATTAGGGGGTTAAGTTCATCCTGGATTCAAGAGAAAATGGCAAAGCTTGGAATATATTCTGGGGTTGGCAGGGTAAGGTCAAGGTGGGATCAAGAGTTGGTAGGGTAAGTTCGCTCTGGGGATAGGGGAATAATGCAATTCGCTCTGGGGATAGGGGAATAATGCAACTCGCTCTGGGGTAGGGGAATAATACAATCACAGGTTGAGGAATAGAGTCGTGATGGGGGTCAGGTGTCAGATGGATAAAGTTCATAGTAGGCTGAGGAGTTGATGGTGTGAGTCACAGAGCCAAGGGTTAGTGGGGTAAGGTCGTGTATTTGGATTGGTGGGGTAAGTTCATGGGGTTAGGGGTCAGTGGAATAAAGTCATGTGTTTGCGTCACAGGGTCAATGGTTAGTGAGGTAAAAGTGTTGAGTCAGTATCACGGGATCAGGGGTCACTGTGGTAAAATCACAGGGCTGGGTTCATGGGGTAAGGTTACAGGGACAGCAGTCAGAGGGGTATGGTCACCAGGTCAGGCTGGTGGGGTCAGGGCTCAGGGAAGTGTGTAGGCCTCCGTCAGTCAAATAGGCCATGGATTTGCGCCTTGGAAAGTTTCCAGTGCAGAAGCCTGGGCAAGGTTGTATGGAAGACCGGCAGTTGCCCATGGTGCAAGTCTCCCCTCTCCACGCCACCGATGTTGTCCAAGGGAAGGGCATTAGGACCCATACAGCTTGGCACCGGTGTCGTCACAAGAGCAATGTGTGGTTTAGTGCCTTGCTCAAGGACAGACTCACAGCCTCAGCCAAGGCTCGATCTAGCGACCTTCAGATCATTAGACCAACACTCAGGGAAGTAAGGTCACAGGGTTGGGGATCAGTGGGTCAGGGGTCAAGAGGTTTGGTTACGGAGGGATCAGGCATCAGTGAGGTAAGTTCAGGGTCAGCTTGGTGAGGTAAGGTCACAGAGTCAGGGATCAGTGGGGTAAGGTCACAGAAGGGTCAGGAATCTTGGGAGTGTTGCCGAGCTCTGATGGTGAGGTGGAAGGTTAGCAGAGCATTGAGTTTGGACAGCGGGATGGGGTGCCAACGCGAGCTGGTGAGTACCAGCTGTCAACCCTCTGCCCCCTCCCCCCCCCGCAGGCCCGCACTGCACGGAGGACGTGGATGAGTGCCAGATGCAGCCCAACCCTTGCCAGAACGGGGGCACCTGCTCCAACCAGGACGGCGGCTTCAGCTGCATCTGCGTCAACGGCTGGTCGGGCGCTGACTGCAGCGAAAATGACAACGACTGCACCGAGACCGCCTGCTCCCAGGGAGCCACCTGCCACGACAAGGTGGCCAACTTCGTGTGTGAGTGTCCCCCGGGCAAGAAAGGTGAGTCAGAAGCCCCAGGCATCCCGTTGATGATGGTGATGGGGGTTGGTGGGATGAGGTCGGGTGTTGGTGGGGTGAGGACCACGCTGGGGTCAGGAGACAGTGGTGTCAGTGGTCGGTGGGGTAAGGTCATGCTGGGGTCAGGAGACAGTGGTGTCAGTGGTCGGTGGGGTAAGGTCATGCTGGGGTCAGGAGACAGTGGTGTCAGTGGTCGGTGGGGTGAGGACCATGCTGGGGTCAGGAGACAGTGGTGTCAGTGGTCGGTGGGGTAAGGTCATGCTGGGGTCAGGAGACAGTGGTGTCAGTGGTCGGTGGGGTAAGGTCATGCTGGGGTCAGGAGACAGTGGTGTCAGTGGTTGGTGGGGTAAGGTCATGCTGGGGTCATGTCCAAGGGATAACAGTGGGACCAAAGACAGTTCAGGAGCTCAGACGGAGTAGATTTCCCAAGAATGGGTGATGGTTTCAGAAATAGAATCGGGTTTATTATCACTGACATATGTATGTCATGAAATTTGTTGTTTTGCAACAGCAGTACCTCCTCCCCTCTCTCCCTCCTCCCCACTTGTCTCTCAGTCCCACCCTCATCCTCCACCACACACTCCCAGGGCTGTCTGCTGCCCCTTGCTAACCAGTACTGTGTCTCTTTCCCAGGACTGATGTGCCACCTCGATGACCCATGCGTGAACAATCCTTGTCACGAGAGCGCTGTGTGTGAGATGAACCCGCTGACGGGACAGGCCATGTGCCAGTGTCCCCTGGGCTTCACTGGGCCATCGTGTAAGCAGGACATCGACGAGTGTTCGATGGGTGAGTGTGTGGTGTGCTGCTGTTCTCCTCGTTTTCCTCCCCTGGGAATCCTCCCAAGTTCCTCGGGCATATTAACCCCTTAACTGCTGAAATGGGCCATTCAGCAAGACTAATCCAAGTGCAGGGCTGGCAAACCATTCTGGGAGCATGTGCCCAAATTGATGATAATCTCTGAAAAATTACCTTGTTGCCATGGTAATTCTGAGCAGAGATTATCATTGATTAATGAATTAGTAAGTATATTTATAGACTTTTAAGGATAGACCCTGGTGATTATTTCCACATATACATTCTTTTACTATTCATAAAAGTATGTCAGAGACAGATTGAAACAAATTAAGTGTTTATTAAAACTGTTCAACATTCATATTAAACTTTTAAATACAGTTGGAAAATAACTTCACTTCTAACTTACTGCCAACTATGCCGCTGGTGTTTCGGGCAGCAATGAAGGTCCTCAATCTCTGGCAATATTCAAAGCTTCCTTTGTTGTATCAGCAGCTTCCTCTCGGATTTCACTACTGTCAGTCATGCAAGTCCCGGGTGGAGATTCAGGAATACCATCACACTCTGGTGTAGAAGGATTCTTCATTGCCATTTCTGTAACAATTTTGTTTTACCAGTCAGGGTTGTTAGCCTTGAGCTGAAACCGTGGCCCTGGAGGACCGGTGGACCACTCTTAGTCTGGCCTCTGCCCTTTGACCTGTTTGGCATTGGTGACCCTGCCAAGAGCCAAAGCACAAAGCCCTGACTCCAGCCAACATAGTTCTCTGGGTCACTGAGGCTGCAAGCCTCCAAATCAGGACAAAATTGTGATCCTCTTGGAGGAAAGAACATCATTATGTATCTTCCTTTTTGTGGGTCAGGTTTAAAGAATGGAGGAATGGCACGGCTTTCCATGTGCCAGCAAAATGTTTGCATGTGCCATCCTGGGCACAGGTGCCACCATAGGTTCATCACCCCTGACAGGGAGAAAGCTCTTTCTAGTCAACTGAGGCACAGCCAGTTCACAAGCCAAGCTCCTCCTACCCAAAGAGTTGGGCAGCATCTCCACAGCAAGATATTGTACATCATCAACCATCTCATTGCTTCTTCATAGGGTTTGGTTCAAAGATCCAGACGTTGATGGCCAAACTCAAGGCAGATCAGCAGTCTTCAGGAAAGGATGTCCATCCAAAATCAGCAATGTCACTGTTCTTCAGTACTTGACCCAAAACTTTGACTGTTTATCCCCCTCCATAGACACTTACCTCCTAAGTGTCTCCAGGATTTTGGTGTGATTTCCAGTACCTGCAGAATCTGTTGTGTTTATGTCCCACCAGGCTGGGCAACCACTATGTGGACCTAATAGCTGTTTTGTGCTGTTAAGGGAACAACAGGCAGGAGGCACACAGCATCAATGGTGGGGAGTAAACAGTTGGCATTTCAGGCCAAAGCCATTCACCAGGACTGGAAAGGAAGAGGGCAGAAGTCAGAATGAGGTGGGGGTAGGGGAGGCAGCTGAGGGGGACGATAGGTGCGTGTGGGGGAGGGTGGAGGTGAAGTATGTCACGCCTTCCACCTATCATTCCCAGTGTCGTACTCCATGACCCCACCTTATCGTGGTGTCTGCACCCTTCCTTTCCAGTCCTGGGAAAGGGTCTCAGACTAAAACATAGGCTGTTCATTCCCCTCCACAGATTCTGCCCGGCCTGGCACAGCCCTAATCACTGCAACTTACAACACTCAAAATCACATTGATCACTTTGTACTGAAAGGGACATCTTTCTGTTCTAATTGTGTTCCTCCTTGTAAAACATGTGTATAATTTATGTTTTCTCTTGCGAATGTGGCTTACGTGCCTCGGATGGTATTGCAGCCAGGTTTATAATTGTTCCTGTGTGCACACGTACTTGTGCACATGACAATGAACTTGACTTTGATTTTGACTATCAGCAATCCTTCATTGTCACTGGATCTACTCCACGAGGTCTCACCCTGACGGCACTGTGGGCGCCCTAACACCAGGAGGGCTGCAGCAGTTCCATGAGGTGACTCACCCCTACCTTCTGAAGGGCAGGTATGGGTGGGCAATAAATGCTGGCCCTGCCAACGATGCCCAGATCTTCACTAATGAATGTGTAAGGGTAGTCTTTGTGGAAGCCCTGCCTGTGAAATGGGGGAGGTGCCTGTACCTGCCATCTTTAACCTTACCTCGTACTCACCAATCCACCATTCCCTTTGAGAGACCAACCGAAACCCATCTGTTTTCTGGAATCTTCTCTGCTAGGGCCCAACCCGTGTGAGCTGAACGGCCGCTGCGAGAACAACGTGGGCTCCTTTGAGTGCCGCTGCCTGGAGGGGTACACCGGCGCCCGCTGTGAGCAGGACGTCAACGAGTGTCTGTCCAACCCCTGCCGCCACGAGGCCACCTGCCTCGACCAGATCGGAGAATTCAAGTGCATCTGCATGCCAGGTAGGTGCAGCAGGCTTGCTGTGTGGGAGGCAGGTGGGATATAACGTGGAGGTAGGTGAAGTCACTCATTCCGGTGCTCAGCACAGAGGGTCCAGTACCTGGTGAGGGACTGGGTGGTACTGGTGTCCTTCATAGGAACCAAGCTGAACTGCACTTGTACACAATTCAGTGAAGTTCAGCATGCAGACACCACAAGCTATTAGTGTTCACCACTAAATGTCTGCAATAATTAGTAAATTGGTTTAATATTACCACGTGTCCTGAGGTACAGTGGAAAGCTTTGTTTTGCATGCCATCCGTAACATGACCATAGCTCAAGGAAAAACAATAATAGATTGCAGAATAAAGTGTCACAGTTTCAGAGAAAGTGCAGTGCAGGCAGACCATAAGGCGCAGGGTCACAGTGAGGTATACTGTGAGGTCAGAAGTCCATCGTATCGTACTAGGGAGCCACTCAGCAATTTTATAACAACGGGGTAGAGACCGTCCTTGAGCCTGGTGTCGCATGCTTCCAGGATTTTGCAACTTCACACTGATGGGAAAGGAGGGGAGTGGGAACATCTAGGATGCCTTGCTGCAGTTGTAGAAGCAGAGGACTATGGGTAAACAGGTAAACTGGAGCTAAAAGAAAGCAAGCTACTGAACAGTCAAAGCGTTGGACCGAGACCCTTCATCAGGACGGGAAAGGAAGGGAGTAGAAGCCGAATAAAAAGGTGAATGCCGGGTGGGGTGTGGAAGCACAAGCTGGCGGGTGATAGGCGAAGCTTGGTGGAAAGGAAAGTGGGTGAGTAGTGCAAGGGGGTTAATGTGAGAAACTGGGAGGTGATAGGTGGAAGAAGGAAAGAGAAGAAATGGGAATCTGATAGGAGAGGGCAATGGACCATGGAATAAAGGGAAGGAGGTAGGGAACCAGAGGAACACATTGGGAAGGCCATGAGTGTGAGGGAGGAGAAGAGAAGGGTTCAGAAGGCCATGGGTATGAGGGAAAAGGAAAGGTCAGTTGAGGGATGGGGGAAACAGAGGGGAGTGGTTACCCGAAGTTGGAGATACTGATGTTCATACCGTAAGCTTGGAGGCTACCAACATGCAATATGAGGTGTTGCTCCTCCAAGTTCATTGTGGCCTCGTTGTCAACATAGAAGAGGCGATGGACAGACATGTTGGAATTGGAACTGAAATGGGTGGCCATTGGGATATCCTAACTGCTGTGGTGGACTGAGCGAAGCTACTCGATGAAGGGGTCTCCCAATCTGTGTAGGTCTCACCAACATAGCAGAAGCTGCACTGGGAGCACCTGATGCAGTAGATAACACCAACAGACTCACAGGTGAAGATGAAGGACTGTTCAGCTACAAGAATGGTGTTGAAGAAGGTGGTGTTGCACTTAGCACTGTGTGCTCCAATGTTTGAATGTTTCTGTGTTCTTGTTATAAAAACAATCAGTTGACTTGGCAACTGGGTTGTCCAGGATTAGTTAAAGGGCATTGGTCAGATTCCTCTTGGTGTACTGTGAGCAGTTTTGGACTCCTTATCTAAAAAAAGGATGTGCTGGCACTGGAGAGGGTCCAGAGGGGTTCATGAGAATGATCCCAGGAATGACAGGGTTAATATATAGAGTGTTTAATGGCTCTGGGCTTGAACTCACTGGAGTTTAGAATAAGGTGGGGAATCTCATTAAAAACTGTTGAATATTGAAAGGTCTAAATTGAGTGGACATGGAGCAGATGCTTCCTTTAGTGGGGAGTGTAGGACTAGAGGGCACCGCCTCAGAATAGAAGGATATTCCCTTAGAACAAAGGAGGAATTTCTTTGGCCGGCGGTTGGTGTATCTGTGGACTTAATTGCGACAGATAGGTAAGGAGGCCAAGTCATTGGGTATATTAAAGTGGATTTTGATAAGTTATTGATTAGTAAGGGCATCAAAAGTTACGGGGAGAAAGCTGGAGAATGGGGTTCAGACGGATAATAAGTTAGCCATGACGGAATGGCAGCAGATTCGATGGGCCAGACAGCCTCATTCTGATCCTATGGTCCGGTCCGGTAAGAAGGTGCATTAAGTGACAACTTTTTGTGTGCAGTTCTGATGGGAGTCATCAAATATCCCTGTTAGGAATGTTCCGTTGAAGTCCACAGTCACAGCCATGGGTAGGTACGCAGCACTGTCTGAAGACATTTACAAAATTGACTGATACTCAAAATCGTCGAACCTTGGATGGCAGACTCAGATTGCAGGTGCAGTTCACCTTTAAGAAGATGGAAGTGGGGTTGCTGTTCTGGTCTACAGGTTGAATTGAAATGCAGAGGATTTAGACTTAAACTTCCAACAATCCGGCTGGTGAATGTACGGTCTCTGGAAAATAGTACTGAAGACCTCAGAGTAAAATTGCTGTGCCAGAAGAACATCAGAGATTGCTGTATACTTGTTTTATAGAAACATGGGTCAAAGCACAATTTCAGACATAGCACTGCAGCCTGATGGCTTCATCATTCCCTGCAAAACCAGGACAGCTGAGTCTTTTCAAGGCAGAGCAGCTGGAATTTGCTTTATGATTAACTCATGGTTAATGAGTTATGATTAACTCATGCTTTATGATTGACATCAACTGAAGCCATTCTGTCTCAGTCCTGCTCACCCAACCCTGAATATCTAGCAGTCAATTGTCTGTTTTATCTGCCAAGGGAGTCTTCCACCATCATCCTGGCAGTGATGTACGTTCTACCTTAGGCCATCATCCAACAGGAACTGGAGGAGCTGTGCAACATTATGAGCAGCCCGACGCCATCCCTATCATTGTAGGAGATTTCAACCAGGCCAGCTTGAAGAAGCCTCCGAACAACTTCCACCAACTTATCACTTGCTGAACTGGAGGAACCAACAGGCTTGACCACTGTTATGCCACCATCAAGAACAGTAGCCATGCTATCCCACACCCGCATTTGGAAACTCCTATCACCTAGTCATAATTCTACTCTCAGAGTATAGGTAGAGTTTAAAGACCACAACACCAGTGGTAAGGACCAAGAAGGTTTGGTCAAGGGGGGCAGAGGAGCCTTGAAGTGCTCTGAGATGTTGTTCATGGCTAGCATCGACTCCGGACTAAGCAAGGACCTGAACTTACTGCAATTTTCCTAGCACCACAATACATCTACAGTGGGTGCAATCTCCACTTGTCTTTGGATCACCTGGACAATAATAATACCTACGTTAGGCTGCTGTTTATTGATTAGAACTCAGTGTTCAGCACAATCAACACTCAGTTCTAATCAAAAAGCTCCGAAGTCTGGGCCTCTGTACCTCCCTCTGCAAATGGCTCCTTGACTTCCTCACTGGGAGACCATAGTAGGTGCAGATCAGAAATAACATCTCCTCCTCACTGACAATGAACTGGCACACCTCAAGGATGTGTATTTATCCTACTGCTTTACGCCCTGGATTCTGTGGCTAGGCACAGCTCAAACACCAACTATTGGCAGAATTTCAGATGGTGACGTGGAGGTGTACAGGAGCGAGATAGATCAACTGGTTGAGTGGTATTGCATCAGCAAACTTGCACTCAACATTAGTAAGGCCAAGGAATTGATTGTAGACTTCAGGAAGGGGATGCTGAGGGAATATACGCCAATACTCAATGCAGGATCAAACATGGAAAGTATCAAGTTCCTGGGTGTCAACATTTCTGAGGATCTATCCTGGGCCCAACATTTTTGATGCAATTACACAACAGTGGCTATACTTTTTAGGAGTACAGCATGTGGCAAATTGCTATATCACCAAAGTCAATTGCAAATTTCTACAGATGAACTGTGGACAGCATTCTAACTGGATGCATGACTGTCTGGTATAGAGGGACAACTGAACAACATTAGAAGAAGTTGCAGAAAGTTATGAACTTTGTCAGCTCCATATTGGACACTAGACTCCCCAACATTGATGACACCTTCGAAAGGTGATGCCACAAAATGGTGGCAACCATTGTTAAGGACCTCCATCACCTCGAACATGCCCTCTTCTCAATAGTACCATCAAAGAGGAGGTAGTGGAAAACAAATTTCATGACATTTGCCAGTGATATTAAACCTGATTCTCATTCTCATTTTTATGATTATCCTGGTATCTCCGAAGATGGCCTGGTTGTCAGCAAGTTGCAGTGAGTAAGAAAAAACAAACTCAGGAATTTAAAATAAAATTTCCTTTTTCTGAAATTTTCATTGATTAGTTTTAATAAAGTGCAGGAGATTGGCTGACAGGTAAGAAATACCCAGTGAGGTGTGACAGTAGAGGGGGCAGTCCTTCCACATTGGCTGTGAGCCTTGGAGATAGAACTGCGGCAGAGCTTGGAGTGGGATAAGCAACAGTTTAGATCTATCTCACTCAAGCTCAGGGTGGGATTTGGTGCACCCAGCCCAAGGGAGAAGGGTGGTGGAATATGATCGCTTACTAACGCTGTGTGTGTGCTGTGTCCTCAGGCTATGAGGGCCTCTACTGTGAGATCAACCGTGACGAGTGTCAGAGCAACCCATGTTTGAATGGTGCCGAGTGTGAGGACCGGGTGAACGAGGTGCTCTGCCAGTGTAACCCAGGTAAGGCGGCAGCACTCAGCCAGGACCAACACTGGCATCAAAGTGGGGGGCTTGTGTATCTGTCTCTTCCTGGGATTGTATCTTGGTCTCTATCTCAATCTCCCTCTCTCTCTTCTCAGACTGCTTCCCCTTCAACCTAAGCTCCACCCATCAACCCAATGCTCTCTCTTAAACTTTCTCACATTCTCTCACACACATCAATCACTCTTTCACATCTTCTTTCTCACTCTCTCACTCACTCTCCTCTGAACACACTCCTCTTAGTATCCCTCAAACACTCTTATTCTCTGTCTATTTCTGTCTCCCACTTTCTCTGTTACTCCCTCTGCCTTGATGTCTTTCTCTTTCTCACCTTCTCTGTCTCTGTCTCACCATGTCTGTCTGTCTCTCACTCTCTCTCTCCCTTCCATTTCTGACCTCTTTCCTTCTCCTTACACTGTCTGTTTATAGATTATTCCACTATCTACTGAAATATTTTGACATGAGAATGCATGTTCTGTGTAGTATTGTTCCCATTAAGGTAAAAATCCTGAGGAGCTTCTGTGGTGCGGGTATTCAACATCTAGAATGAGAGTTCACTGTTTAAAACTTTAGATTGGCACTTTTATGGATGAGATGGGGTGAAACTTTTCCTTCCCCTTCCAGGGCAGAGATTCTCTGGAATGTTTTTCTTTGTTGGAAGCAGGGTCTTTGGATATTTTCAACGTAGAGGCAGATTGATTCTTGATAAGCGAGTGGGTGAAAGGTGGTGAGGGGGGTTGGGCAGAAATTTGGTGCTGAAGAGAAACTCAGATCAGCTGTGCTCTCATTAGAGATTGCAGCAAATTCGAGGGGCTGATTGGCCAACTACAGCTAATCCACACTGTGGATCCCAGAGATGGAGGGCAAATTTCCTCCAGCCCCATCCTTCCAGTCCGTAGTCCGAGATCCTTGATCCTTGCATGCAAATGTAGAAGGAGCTGGCACTCAGTCCCTTGAGTCTGCTTTGCAATTCAATGAGCTTATGGTGACCTTTCCACAAATGACTGTGACCATTAGCACCCTCTCTCCTTTCTGTGCCCAGGGTTTACAGGGCAGTGGTGTGAGGTGAACATCGATGAGTGCTCCAGTGCTCCGTGCTTCAACGGGGGGACGTGCGTCGATGGTCCTGACCGATTCCACTGCGACTGTCCAAAGGGTGAGTCTTGCTCTTTTGACTTCGGGTTCTGTCAAGTGGGCATCGTGGGGGAAGCACCCAGTGGGCAGTTAAGAGACCATTGGGCAGTGGGTAGTACCAGCTCTGGTTGCCAGTGCTCAGTGAGCTGTGTCCAGTTCCCAGTGGGCAGTGGGAGTGTCTGTGGCTCAAGTAATCGCCTTGAAGTTGTACTCTCCCCTGCTGCCTAGCCAGTGTGTGTAGCCTCCCACCCTAGGCATTGTAACCGCACCCCGTTGTACACGAACGGCTGCCATATACACTGTGTACAAGCTGCACTCAGCTAATCTCACAGACCCCTCTACCTGATCGTTCCAAAGCCTCTCCTTTGACCTTTGGAAAGGAGGAAGCAGCAGGAACAGAGGACACCACCATCTGCAGGTTTTCCCTGTGGGTCTCCTACGATCCTGACTTAGAAATCTGCCGTTGGTCATCCATCGTCAAAGATCACTGGATCCCAAAACTGGAACTTCGTCCCAGACAACACCCTTGGGGCATCTACACCCAAAGGACTGCAGCGGTTCTACCCCACCTTCTCTGGGGCAGTAACCGATGGGTGGTAAATGCTGGCCTTGATACAGGTGCCCTTATCTCATTCATCTGGGGACACTTCCTCCCTCAATGTACTGACAGCATCATCCCCCACTCTCCCCTATTCCTCTCTGCCCTCCCCTCTCCCCTTTCTCTTCTCCCCTTCCTCTCTGTCTTTTCTTACCCCTCCTGCTCCTCCTCCCCTCCCCTCCCCTCGCCACCTGCCCCTCTCATCCCTTGCTGCCACTGCCTCTCTCTCCTCACCGCCCAACCCCTCTCTCTGCACCTCCCCCACTCTTTCACCACCCCTCTTTCCCCCCTCCCCTTCTCTCTCCCTGTCCCCTCTCCCCTCCTTCTCCCCTCGGCAGGTTTCGAGGGGGCCCTCTGCCAGACAGACGCCGATGACTGTGCGGGAAGCCCGTGCCACAATGGGTCATGCTTGGACGGGGTGGCTGTGTACTCGTGCGTCTGCTCCCCTGGCTACACGGGGCCAGACTGCAGTGACGAGGTGGATGAGTGTCAAAGCGGCCCCTGCCAGAACGGGGGCCGATGCACCGACCAGGTCAACGGTTACGTCTGCGTCTGCCTGGCCGGGACCACAGGTAAATGGGGCCTCTGGGAAGGGTCAGTGTGAGTGGAAAGGCCTGCCCTGTCTCCCACTGCAGGGCGGGTTCAGAATAGGGCTGTCCAGCAGGAACTGGAATTGGTATTGGTCGATTATTGTCACATGTACCAAGATGCATTGAAGTACCTTGCCTTGGTCAATGTTCATACAGATCAGTTCATTACGCAGAGTTTTGAGGTAGAACAAAGGAAAACTATAACAGAATGTGGAATGAAGGAAGTGAAAACTATAAGATGCAAGATCATAACACGATATATTGTGAGATCAAGGGACAACTTAGGAACAAAGTTTAGTGTGGGGAAGGTGGTGGCAGAGTTGTGAGGGCTCTGGAGATGATTTGGACTCGGTGTATTATTGTCACAGGTACCAAACTATAGTGAAAAGCTTGTCTTGCATACTGTTCATTACACTGCGCATTGAGGAAGAACATTAATATTAAGGGTAGCGGCTGCAGAGAGAGAGCAGTGCAGGTAAACAATAAGACCGTGATGACGTAGTTTGTGGTGTAAAGAATCCGTCTTGTCGCAGGTGTGGTCAGGAGGACAGTAGAGAGTGTCTGACCACATTCTTGCTGCCTCGGTAAAGCTGCCAGTGTAATCAATTACCTCGTCCACCCGAACTTGCCCCTCTTTCATAGGGCAGAAGACACAAGAGCCTGAAGACACGTCCCATCAGGCTCAAGGACAGAGTCTATCCCACTGTTATAAGACTCTGGAACCGATCTGTGGTACAATAGGAGAAAGAGAGAGCCAAGTGCCTCTCCCAGGATTAACACAGGAGATAATTGCACCTGGCTGTGCTGCCTCACTATTCCAGCCTCAGAGTCTCACAGTCTTTCCTTATCTCTCTCTCTCTCTCGCTCACCTGTCCTCACTACCACTAATTTGCCTTCTCCCTCTCTCTCTCTTTCCTCTCCCTATCTCCATGTCCCCTACTCACACTATGGTCATCCCCCCGCCCCTCACCCCCATTCACTCCCTTTCCCCCATCCCCTCCTGGTCCTCCACTTCCTCATCCTCCCTCCCCTCTTCATTGTTCGCTTCTCCCCTCCCTCCCCCTGCACCGCTCCTTCACCTCCCTCCAACCATCGCTCTCCTAAGGGCCGCACTGTGAGATTGACATCGACGAGTGCGTGGGCAACCTCTGTCACTCCGGGCGCTGCAAGGACCACATCGACCACTACACCTGCGAGTGTGACCCCGGCTTCACAGGTAAACTCAGCCCACCTCCTCTCCCTGAGTCCTGGCCACCCTGCACCCACCCTCATCTACCCACCAGCCCGGCCGCTGAGCGAGACTGGGGCTTTGTTCAGCAGTCAGTTTCGTGCTTCCTGCCTCTGCGTTCTGAGCACCAGGCCACCTGTTTGCCCAGACATGTGTGGTGCGTCGCAGCCTGTCTCAGGAGAGACCGGAGTCCCACAGCTCCCCCATGTTCACTGGGACTACCCACCACAGAGAGACCAGGATGGGGTGACCCACGGGAGCCTCGAATGATGAGGGACGATTTCACCTACACACGTAGGACAAGGAGGCCATTGGAGTGTTCAGGACTGTATTAGAGATAAGGGTGTGACTTAGGAAAAGTCAGCTATTTAGAACTCGAGGTAAAAGGAACAGGAGAGGGCTACTCAGCCTCACTAGCCTCTCCCACCATTAAATGTGATCATGTTTGACCTACCCGTATGATGCCATAGCAAGGTACAGCTGGGAAGCAGACCCTTCAGCCCATCAGGTCTGTGCTGACTCTCAAGCACCCTTGTTTACACCAATCGTACCCTAACCATTATAATCTCTCCATCGAGTTTCTGCCCCCACCCTACCCAGTTTGCTCTACATAGGGGTAACTTACAGGGGCAAATTAACATAGCTTGGAAAGCCAGGCCACTTGCGGGAAACCCGTAAGGGTGAACTTCCAAACTCCATGCCGTGGCAGAGGTCGGGATCAAGCCTGGGTCTTTGGGGCTCTGAGACAACAGTTCTACTGGCTGCACTGCCCCTCCCTGCTGGCTCCCCAGGGCTCTCAGTTTCCTGAATTGACAATAAGACCGTAAGAAATAGGAGCATAATTAGGCCCATTGAGTTTGCTCCACCATTTTATCATGGCTATTTATCCCTGTCAAAACCATTCTCCTGCCTTCTCCAATAAACCTTCAATGCCCTGACTAATCAAGAACCTATCAACCTTTGCTTTAAATATGTCCAAAGGCTTGATCTCTTCTGTGGCAATGAATTCTACAGTTTTGCCACCCTCTGGCTAAAGAAACTCCTCCTCATCTCTGTTCTATCTACTCTGAGGCTGTGCACTCTACTGAGCCACATGCTCTCTATTGAAGCCTTTCCACAGTCAATAGGTTCCAATGAGATCCTCTCCCATTATTTCAAACTCCAGCATGTACAGGCTCAGAGCCATCAAATGCCCCTCATACGTTAAGCTTTTCATTCCTGGAATCATCCATGTAAACTTCTCTGAACTCTTTCCTATGCCAACACATCTCTTCCATCCATCCATCCATCTATCTATCTCTTCTATCTATCTATCTGTCTCCTTTATCTATCTATCCTTAATGATAGTTATGTTTTGCACTGTGCTTCTGGGTGGCTGGGAAATCCATGGGACATAGGTAGAAGGTGTAAACTCCACACCCAGACAGAGTCGGAGGTTGAGATCAAACGCGGGTCACTGAAGCCTCTACCCGCTCAGCCCCAACAAAGACCAGTGCAGGGCCGGGCTCTCTTCTCCCATTTCCTGACCAGTGCCGGCTTTGGTTGCAGGCTCCCTGTGTGACGTTGACGTGGACGAGTGCGCCTCCGGCCCCTGCCACAACGGCGGGAACTGCAGTGACGGCCTGAATCGCTTCGATTGCGTCTGCCCCAGTGGGTTCCTCGGACCCCAGTGTTTGTCGAGAGTGGACGAGTGCGAGAACCAGCCTTGCGCCCATGGTACCTGCCTCAACCACAGCAATGGGTAAGGATTCGGGGCCAGAGATTGCAAGACGCTGGGATTTTAAAGGCAGAGGCGGTGTCATCATGATTGTCCTGAAGGATGTATATGTAAATTACCTGGATTAAAATATATTTTATTTATTGAGATACACGTGTAATAGGCCCTCCCGGCCCTTCGAGATACGCCGCCCCGCAATCACCCAATTTAATCCGAGTCTAATAACGGAACAATTTGCAATGACCAATTAACCTGCCAACCGGTCTGCCTTCGGACTATAGCAGGGAACTGGAGCACCCAGGGGAAACCCACTCGGTCACAGGGAGAACACACAAACTCCTTACGGGCAGCGGCAGGAACAAACCAGGTCAGCTGGTCTGTAAAGCGTTGTGCTAACCACGACGCTGCGTGCCGCCCCAGTGTAGATGGCTGTGTTAGTAAGTTTACAGACGATATGAAGATGGACGGTGTTATGTACAGCGGAAGATCAGTTAGGAGTAATGCATACAGTTCTGGTCACCCCGTTATAGCAAGGAGAGGTTTGGTTCTTTTCTCTGTATTGGCGCAGGCGAGGGAAACATGATAGGCATTTATAAGATTATGAGAGGCACAGGTGGGCGTCTGGTATCTTTATCCCAGGATTGAAATGTCTAATACCAGAGGATATTCATTTATGGTCAGAGGGGTGAGTTCAAAGGCGATTTGCGGGGCGTGTTTTTTTTTTACACAGAGCGGTGGATGTACTGCCTGGGGTGGTGGTGGAGACAGTGAACAGTTCATTCATTACACAGTGCATCGAGGTGAAACAATCACAATGCAGAATAAAGTGTAACCGCTGCAGAGTACAGGTTAACAATAGGATGCAAGACCATAACGACGCTGGTTGTAACGGTCCAACATATCATACTTGGTAAATATTTAGTAGTCTTATAACAGCTGTCCTTGGTCCGTGAGTTTGGGCTTCTGTATATTCTGTCCGATGGGAAAGGAAGGACGAGAGAATGCCTGGGGTGGGTGGGGACTGATTATGCTGGCTACTTTATTGAGGCAGCAAGAAGTACAGACAGAGTCCACGCAGGGAGGAAGTGCATTTAATTAGTAATTAGTTTGGTACAATATTTTTGGGTGGAAGAGCCTATTCCTGCGCTTCATTGATTTGTTTTCTGTGGTTGAATGCTACATTATCTGGCCTCCGACTCGTAAAGCCCCGGGATAACATACTGCGGAAGGTGTCTGCGCTGGACGCAGAGGCGTTTTTCCCCGGCGTGGACTCAAAAAGCCCGGCAACATGATCTACTGCCCATCGGGGTCCGTGCGGACCACCTATCACCCATTAACACCAATCCTACACCCTTCCCAGTTTACCCTCCCCACATTCCCATCAACCCTCTCCCCCAGCCCCTAGATTCTACCCTCGCCCACACATCTGGGGCAGCTCAGAGCAGACCAGTTAACCCACGATGTGGGAGGGAGGAAATCGGAGCAACCGGGAGAAACCCACGCGCACTGGGTGGGGGTGTAAGCTCCACGCACGGACAGCGCCAGCAGCCAGGATCGAAGCCGGGTGTCCGGAGCTGAAACGCCACTGTGGCGCCTGTTTTGTCTTTCTGGTCAGGTTTGATGTGTTTCTCTGGGAAACTCAGAGGATGGACAAGGCCAACACTTCTTGTCTGACACAGACTTTCTTGTCCTTGAAAGGCGCCCTTCCCCCTTAAACTCTCGTTATCCCTCCTTTTCCAGATGTGGTTTATTCAGTGTACAATGTTTTAACACTTTGCGGTACACAATATCTACGGTTCCAAATTATGAGCCGACTAATTCTATCCGGAACCCCTTCGAGCCTCGAGACACCCACCAGCCTCGGAAATCCCCGAAATGTGCCCTCATCCGGGGACACCAGAGAGAGCCGCATGTAGTCGGCTCGGACAGAACCCTGCATAGCCAGTCGGCCTTAACTGCGAATCGTCACCTCGGTGAAGACCAGGCGCAAACCGACTAGGGGATTCACCCGACCGAACCACCCCTTGGGCTCGGGTGATGATCCTTTCCCTTTGGTAACGGGACCAAGTGTTCGGGGGGAGGGAGGGGGGGTGGGAGTGTAAGTACAAGATTCCCTTGCTGGTTTCGGAAGTGCTGGCACTGTATTAGCCCAAGTTAGGACCCAGCTCCTGGCCAGTATGAGATATGTCGTTGCTCAGTGCCCGAGACCACGCTTACTTTAACGGCAGGTGTCCTTCGCCCCAGCCAGTGCTTAAGGCTAGGCATCCCCATTGCTGGCCATCATCTGATGTAACTTCAATACCCTCCGTCCAACCCCCCGGGCGTTTCCGCCACACTATCGTCAGGGTCACGGACCCCGATCCACTGACGTCACTGGGCCTGAGGTCCTTTCCATTGAGCAGTCAGCTCCGTACCCTGCAGGCACCACTACAGATCTCGGCACACTCTGCTGTCCGTTATCATTCTATTTTATGTCCTGTTGTAAATTGTATTTTCCCCACCCCACGCCCTTGTAATTATCTAGAACTAAATAAAGCTCAATGTAGAATATGGTAACACAAGCACTTTGATGGTAAATTTACTTTGCTTTTGACTTTGATGTAGCCCATCCCATCCCTAAACCCACTCCAGAGCCTCCGGTCTGTTATCATCCAGTACGACCTCTCTCCACCCCTCTCGAGCCTCCACACCCTGTTATCATCCAGCCGGCCCCCACCCCTTTCGAACCTCCGCGGTCCGTTATCATCCAGCCCTGGCCCCAGTTTTTCCCCGGCCACACTTCCAGAGGAAACAGAACTCAGCAGGAAACAGATGCTTCCGGGCTGATAATCGGGAAAGAGATTACCGGTGTGCGTTCTGGGTTAGAGATACACATGCTCCTGGAAGTCACGCACCTCACTCCGTTCACCCTCCCGAGCTCCTGGATCAGTTAACCACTTCAGCACGAAGTACGGATCGGGGGTGGGGGTTGTCACGGCAGAGAGCGCGGAGAGAGTCCAACAAGAAGGCATCGCGCTGCAGCGGGCAGAGCTGCTGCGTAACAGTCCAGCGCTGGCTCCGCGGTGCTGGCTGTGCTGTGTCCTCCCTAGAGCCACACTCACCCCCCCCCCCACCCCCCGCCGCAACCCGGTGCTCCAGTTCCCCCCGCCCCCATCCCAAAGGATAGGGGATTGGGGATCATTGGCTGCTGTTAACTGTCCCCGGTGTGTGCGTGAGGGTGGAATCTGGGAGGATGGAGAGAGGGTGAGTTGGCGGGATTGTAAATTGGGAAATTCGGGTCGGTCTGTTTACTATTGTCACATATACCGAGGTACGGTGAAAAGCTTTGCCTGCGTCATTACATCGAAGTAGAACAACGGGGAAAACAGAATGGAGAATATAGTGTTATGTTTACAGAGAGCGCATACTACAGGTGAGCAATGAGGTGCAAGGTCATAACAAGGTAGATTTTGAGGTCTAGAGTCTATCTATTATACAAGGTGACCGTTCCGTAATCTCATAACAGTGGGATAGAAGCTGTGCTCGAGCCCGGTGGTTCATGATTTCAGCCGTTTGTATCTTCTGCGCGACTGGAGAGAAGGTGGGGAATGAAAAGAGAAGGTGGGGAGAATAATATAAGATTGGTAGAAACACTTGCCTGATGTTTGGCGTGGTTTCAGTGGACTGAAGGGTTCGATTTTCTCCTGCTTCATGCGGAAGACTAAGGGACCTTGGCAAAGAATTGAAGTTAACGGGGGATGTATACATGCCGGATTAATGCAGCGTAAATATCTTGTTTGGGAAATGCAAAAGGGAATGTTCACAGCCATTTCCCTCGCCATCTCCTGACTCCCCAAAGCATGTTCTCAGCAGCTGTGTACCTCAGAACCGCTGGGATCTGGGAATCGGAACAGCTCGAGTGTGTACAGCAAGATCCCACAAAGCAACAAGCGGGTAAAAGAAAAGGTAATCTTTGTTTGGTGGCACGAAGCCAGAAAATATGGCAGTCAGCCGGCGGTGGACAAACTTATTCCTCTCTCTGATTCTGTCTGACAAGCTGGCCTGATTTTGTTTCAGGTTGCTGATTATCTGCAGGGTTTTATTTTTGTGCTGCCTCAGTAACTTTAAACATTCAATGGGACATGGGGGTTCCTGCAGGGCTAAGTTTTACAGCAGTCACCTTAAAAGAATGTCGTCTTGATAGGAGTCTTTGTCTATCCGTTCTACCTCTATCACCTATCATTTTACATTCAAGGTCAAGTTTATTGTCATCTGCCTGTACATATCTGCAACCAAATGAAACACCATTTCTCTGGACCACGGTGCATCCACAACACATATATTACGCACACTACATGAAACAAAATATTGATGAAATATAATTCAAAATGCATGTCATGCGCAGCACAGGTAAACAGTACACTAAACAGCGAGACGCTCGTTATCCCAGTGCCAAGACCTCAGTGCTGGCAGGGTATTGATTAGTCTCACAGCCTGAAGGAAGAAACTGTTGCCCAGTCTGGCAGTTCTATCAAATTGCCCCTCATCGTCCTTCACTACGAAGAACAAAGCCCCAGTTAATGGAAGAAAATGCAACTGAGGTGAAAGATTAGCTGTGAATGGTGGAGAGATTCCTATTTCCCTGTGTCACTGTTCACTGTCTACAGGCTCGTGGTGGTCAGTAGGGAAGGGAAAAGGACATTCGTATTTTGACTAAGAATCTGATTAACTGCAGTCAATGTTGCCAGCATTCTTCCGTACTCCATCTTTCCTTACAGCATAGAACACCATTCAACCAATCTTCCTGGCTGGCTCACAGAGCAATGCCACCTCTTCGCTGATGTTTCCCGTAACCTACTGACCCTAATTCCCATTAACACCCCCACCCACCAAGGGTGACTTACCGCCAGTGTTTGATGGAAATCGGTAAATCGAAAAAGAGGCAATATGGAAAGAAAAAAAAAAACAAGAGAAGATCTGCAGATGCTGGAAATCCGAGCAACACTCACAAAATGCTGGAGGAGCTCAGCAGGCCAGGCAGCGTCTTGGAAAAGAGTACAATCGATTTTTCGGACCAAAACCTTTTGGCAGGACTGGAGAAAAAGGTTGAGGAATAAATTTAAAAGGTTGGGGGAGGCCTCCTTCAGGTTTCACCTATCACCTCTTTGCTCCCCACCTTTTATATCTATTCCTCGACTTTTGTCTCCAGTCCTGCTGAAGGGTGTCAGCCCAAAACGTCGACTGTACTCTTTTTCTAGATGCTGCTGGCCTGCTGAGTTCCTCCAGCATTTTGTATGTAAAGAATAAGCTGGAGGAGTTAGTGGTCGCTCCTGATGATGATATTGAGGGTATTATTGAGAAATATAATGAAACAGTGCTGAGGATATTCGCGTTTATGCAATGGTCTTGATAATGATTTTAATGCCCCTGGTTTAGATGTTTTGGGCAGTAGTAGTTTTAATAGTTTTAGTGGGGATAGCAGATTCTTTAATCAGCTTTTAATGGAAACAGATGTTTTTCTCTCCAAGGAGAGATTCTGGACCCAAAAATAAAAAGTGTTACGAATTTAGAAGAAGAAATAAGGCTTAAAAAATTAAGAACTCAAATCTATATAATAATCTTCAAGACCTTGGCTTCAATACCTCCCTATGCAATTGGATCTTTGATATCCTCTTCTGCAGACCCCAGTCAATTCGGATTGGCAACAACTTCTCCTCTACAATCTCCATCAGCACAGGTGCACCACAAGGTTGTTCAACTCACTTTCCACCTATGACTGCAGGCTAACACAGGTCTAATGCCATATTTACGTTTTCTGACGATACCTCTGTCGTTAGCCAATTCAAAGGCGGTGACGAATGAGCATATATATGAGGAAGATTGAAAATCCGGCTGGGTGGTGCCAGAACAACAACCTCTCGCTCAATGTCAGCAAGACCAAGGAGATGAAAATTGACTTGTAGAGGAGGAAACCGGAGGTCATGAGCCAGTCCTCCTTGGGGGAACATAGGTGGAGAGGGTTAACAGCTTTAAGTTCCTCGGTGCTATGTTTTCAGGGGATCTGCCCTGAGCCAAACACATAAGAGATGGAAGAATCGGTACTTCCTCAGAAGTTTGTGAAGGTTTGGCATGACACCTAAAACTTTGACAAACTTCTGTAGCTATGTGGTGGAGAGCGTATTGAATGGTTGCATCATGGCCTGGCATAAAAACAACAATGCATTTGAACAGAAAATCCTACAAAATGTAGTGGATACGAGCAGTCCATCATGGGTAAAACCTTCCCCACCACGGGTGAGCACATTTACATGGAGCACTGTTGCAGGAAAGCAACATGCATCATGAGGGACACACAGCACCTTAGTCACGCTTTTTTCTCGCTGCTGCCATCAGGAAGAAAGTACAGGAACCTCAGGACTAACGCTATCAAGTTCAGGACAGTAATTTACCCCTCAACCACCAGGCTCTTCAACCACTGGCAATAACTTCACTCAGTTACATTTGCCCCATTTCTGAACTGTTCCCACAGCCTGTGGACTCACTTTTAAGGACTCTTCATCTCATGTTCTCGATGTCTATTGCTTATTTATGTATTATTATTTCTTTTTTTCTTCTTTTGTGTTTGCACATTTTGTTGTCTTTTGTTAGTTTGTCCGCTCTGCTGGGGGCAGTCTTTCATTGGTTCTATTATGCTCCTTCGATTTACCGAGTATGCCCGCAAGAAAACGATTCTCGGCGTTGTATTTGGTGACATATACGTACTTAGATAAACAATTTATTTTTGAATCTTTTGAACTTTGAGGGAACATGGTTTTAATTCAAATGGTGTCAAGAGGTTCGCAGCCAGGAAGGATGTTCTATAGGGTGTACAATAGAAGTATAGAGTTATAGATTGGGGAGCATGCCTACTGAGTATAGGTTGAGTGAACTCAACCTTTTCTCCTTGGAGCGACGGAGGATGAGAGGTGACCTGATAGAGGCCTGATACAAGATAATGAGAGGCATTGATCGTGTGGATAGTAGGAGGCTTTTTTCCCCAGGGCTGAAATGGCTAGCACGAGAGGGCATAGTTTTAAGGTGCTTGGAAGAAGGTACAGAGGAGATGTCAGGGGTAAGTTTTTTTAAAAAAACGCAGAGAGTGGTGAATGCGTGGAATGGGCTGTCGGCGGCAATCGTGGAGGCGGAAACGATAGGGTATTTTAAGAGACTCCTGGATAGGTACATGGAGCTTAGGAAAATAGGGGGCTACGATAAGCCTAGGTAGTTCTAAGGTAAGGACATATTCTGCATAGCTTTGTGGGCCGAAGGTCCTGTATTGTGTTGTAGGTTTTCTAAAAGGCAGGAGACCCACCAGTCCACTCGTAGTTGGGATGTGGGAGAACGCAGGCCACATACAGAGGTACCAACGGACGTCGGGAACGAACCTGCGTCACAGGAGCTGAGAGGCAGCCGCTCTTCTAACTCAGTCTCTGTGCTGCTCCATTTCTGGGCCTGGGATTGTTCCGGATTTCTGAATTAGTTAGTGGCGAGGGTTAGGGAATCCAGTTAAGATCTTGATTTGAAGCGGCGGGATCACGTAGCGGGAGAGGGCGCCGGTGGTCGGGCTCAGTTGCTCACTGGCCCCGTGGCGGGGATTGTGTTTCGCTCCTGCAGCTTCGACTGTGAGTGCCAGCCGGGGTGGACCGGCTCCCGGTGCCAGGAGGATGTGGAGGAATGCGCGTCGCAGCCCTGTCTGCACGGGGGCTCCTGCAGCGACCTGGTCAACGGCTACAGCTGCGCATGCCCAGTGGGATTCGAAGGTGAGCGGCTGGAATACCACAGCAGGGCAGGACAGGAGAGGGGACACAGCGAGCCGGAGGGATGGGATGAATGGGGGTGGGAGTGGGATGGGATAGGAAGGGAAGGGGGCGGAGCGTGGAATAACAGAGATGTCAGATAACAGTGTGATGGGATATGGAGGGTCATAGGGTAACAGAGGGATAGAAAGAGGAGGAACGGGTAACAGAGAGATGGGATGGAATAAGGGAGAGATGGGATCGGGATTGATGGAATAAGGAAAGACATGAGTAATGGGGTGGGATAGGGTGACACGTAGGGTAGCGAAAGGCCGCAAAGAAGAGGGACGTAGAGTAACGGAGCGATGTGATGTGGGCGATGCTATTACAAAGGGATGGAATAAGGAGAGGTGTAGGGTACTGGAGGAATGGGATAATAAGAGATTTATGGATAGGGAGGACTAGAGGAACATAGGGATGGGATACGGAGGAGTGTACGGGAACACGTGGATGGTATAGAGAGGAGTGTATGGGAATAAGGGGATAGGATAGAGAGGAGTGAGTGGGAACAGGGGGATGGGATAGGGGGAGTGAGGGGGAACCGAGGGATGGTATAGGGAGGGGTGTATGGGGACAGGGAGATGGGATAGGGAGGAGTGCTTGGGAATAGGGGATAGGATATGGAGGAGTGTAGGGAAGCAGAGGGATAAGATGGGATGGAAAGGGATGATGGGTAATGGGGAGGGGAAGGGTAATTCAGGGGAAACAGAGGAGAAATGGAGGGATTAGTGAATGGAGGGAAAGTTGAAAATGGATTGGAGAAGGTAGGGATAATGGAGGGCCAAAGGAAGGATGGAATAGGGAGAGTGTAGAATTGAGGGGAAGGGAGGGAAAGGTGGGGAGAAGGTGAAGGAGAAAGGAGAATAGAGGACAGAAAGCGAACCATGTAACCTTGACCCTCCTGCACTGTGTTCAGTATTGCACAAAGGGAGTCTTTCCTCGCTGCAGTCTGAGGGGAGCAGGGTTCTTCAAACTGAACACCCGGCACTCGTCTTTTAACTCACACCACACCCCGACCCTACCTCTCAAAGACCTTGTGTCGAGGGCTGTGATTAGAGGGTGGGTTTTCATGCCAGGGAACTGGTGTCTGCAGGATGCCAATTCCCTTCAACCCAGCAGGTGGCACTGCCAGCTTCCTGGCAGACTAACACTCTTCGGCTAACCCCTCTGTTACGCACCTCTCCTGACAGGCCAGAACTGCCAGGTAAACCTGAGTCACTGCCTGTCCTCTCCCTGCCGGAACGGGGGTCAATGCACTGCCGATGAAGGTGGCTACCAGTGCCAGTGCCAACTTCCATACACAGGTACACCAGCCGTCCGGGCGTGGGGCGGGTGGGATGTGGGGAGTGGGCCGGTGGGGCGGTGGAGTTTTACTGGGGGTTGTGTGTAGGTGGAGATGGAAATAGGGGTGGGAGGGTGGTGGAGATGGAGGTGTGGGACTCTGGTGTTGATGGGAATGTTGTTGATTGGGACTGTTGGGAGTGTGGGGAAGTGAGGAGAGTGTGATGGGAGGGGGGTGTAGTGGCAGCGTGTTGGAGAAGAGTGGGGGTTCTGAAGAAGAGAGAAGGAGGGAGGATCTCCCTGTGTACCCAGGCGGCTGAGGGTCAACAGCAGGCATCAGTGTGTCGGGCCGCAGCTCCAGGTTCTCGACACGTCGTGGAAAGAGAGCTTACGAGCAATTCTGATTGGAGACGGTTTCTTGATAGCACGGCTGAGGTTGGATGGGGACCAGGTGGGGGGCTTCAGAGAACAGTGGGTGAGCCTGGATGGTATGATGGTAGGTTTAGTGAACTGTGGGTGGGGCAGGATGGACTGTTGGTGGTGTGTGTGTGTGTGTGTGTGTGTGTGTGTGTGTGTGTGTGTGTGTGTGTGTGTGTGTGTGTGTGTGTGTGTGTGTGTGTGTGTGTTCTGTTGGGTAGGGAGCGGTGGACACTGGGTGAGGGTGGGTTGGAGGGATTATGTATGGGATTGGGTTAGATGGAGTACAGTGGGATGAGAGCGGTTGAGCTGGGCAGACTGTGGGTGAAGGTGAGTGAAGTTGGATGGACTGTGGGTGAGTGTGGGTGGGGCTGGATGGGGTAGACTCTGGGTGGTTGGTTGGACACTGGGTGAGGGTGGATGTGATAGAGTTGGGTGGACTGTTGATGGTTGGATGCACTGTGGGTGAGATTGGGTTGGCTGGATTGTAGCGTTGATTTCATTGGATGGACTGTGGGTGAGGTTGGGTTGGCTGGATTGTAGCGTTGATTTCATTGGATGGACTGTGGGTGAGGTTGTATGGTTGGAGATGGGTGCCACTGTGAATGGACAGACCCAGTATCTGAGGGAACCTGAATTGGTGATGAATATGGGGTAGCAGAGTCAGAAAGTGTTGAACAACTCTCCCTCACCCCCATCAAACCCCTACGCCCGGTACCACAGCCTGTTCTTTCCTCTTTCCTTCAGGTTCGCAGTGCGAGACCCTCCTCGCCCCTTGTGCACAGGACCCTTGTGCGAACGGCGGAAGGTGCAGAGAGTCAGAGGACCACCAGACCTTCTCCTGCGACTGCCCGAGCGGCTGGACAGGTCAGGAGCACGTCAGTTCTGTTCCCGAGGTGCCAGCTCCGCACCCTGCTCTGTGATCTCTGGCCTCGGAGCGCAGCTTCACGCGACCATAGTACCTGGTCCGCACAGCAGGCTTAATCCTCTCCGTGTCTCTGAGCCTGGGGGTCATTCACTGAGGCTGGCAGAAGAAGTCAGGTCACCGAGAGCACTCCAGGGGCAGACCCAGAGTCGCAGAGTCAGGGTCTTGGGCCCCACTGAGTGCGATGGTGGCGTTGGGGCGCAGGAAGCCCGGGCGGGTAAAAAGCAAGGTCTTTTGACCCAGGGATGTGAGAGGAGGTGACGTGCCAGGTTTTAGTGGAGTAGTGGAGCAGAGTGGAATGGGGGGAGAAGGGTTTTTGGTGACCGAGGGTGGGGAGAGGGAGTTGGCGTCAGGTGACAAATGAAGATAGTGGGGAGAGTCGAACTCAGTGACTCACGGGAGTGGGAATGGGGGAGTAGTGCGTGTCAATTGACAGAGTTGGAGGGAATTGGGGTACAGTAACTCAGGGTGGGGAGATCAGAAGGTCTTGGGAGGAAATACGGAGGGGGTTCAGGACGAGCAAGGTCAATCAGAGACAGAGCTGCTGTGTCTGACGCCACTTGAAGGCTCAGTGCGAGGCGTCTCCGTTTGTGGTGTGAATCCAGAGGTTGTGGTGTGAATCCAGCACAGTGCTTTAACGTTGAGCTACACACCATTTCCCACCCCAGACAGCACTTATTCCAGCCGTGATCCGGCCTCTCGGACGTGGTGACGGGGTGTTTGACTGTGGCCTCGGTGCGGGCTGTTGGGGAATTGGGCACAGGACCGCACAGAATGGGACGGGAAGGCTCAGCTGGAATACCTTTTCCCTCCCGACGCAGGACGGCTCTGCGAGGAGGACGTGGACGAATGTATCTCTGACCCTTGCTCCCACCAAGGAGAATGCCACAACCTACCAGGGGGGCATAGCTGCCTCTGCTCAGCGGGTTACACTGGGCCGACGTGTGAGGTGGACATCGACTACTGTTCTCCTAGTGAGTACATGCCAGCCCCATACTCTCTCCCTGCCCCTCTACCCCACACCATCCCGCCCACAAACCCCTCCTCCTTTACCCAGTCACTCCTCCCTCTGCCCCTCCACGTTACCCTCTCCTTCCCCTTCTCCTTCCTTTCTCCCTTCTCCTCCTCCCCTCAACTTTCCCCTCCTCCCTCCTCCCCTCCACCTCCTCCTTCCTCACCTTCCCTTTCCTCCTCTTCCGCCTCCCCACACCCTTCTGCAATTCCTCTTACTTTCTCTGTCCCTCTCTTCCTCCAACTCTTCCCCACACCCTCCAACCTTCCTTCGCCATCCACCCTCACAAACACCTCACCTGTTCCCCCCCACCCCCAATTCCTTCCTCCCTTTCCCCTTCTCCACATTCTTCTCCCCCTTCTCGGCTCCTCTCCCTCCACCTCCTGCCCGACACTCTCCTCCACTACCCATCCTCTCCTCCACCTGGTGCATCCACTTCCTCGTCAATACTCTCACCGCCTCCATTGCCATCCGTCTCCCCCATATCTGTTCTCCTCCTACATACTCAGCACCCACCCCGACTACTCCCTGCCCCCATCATCGCTACTCTCCTCCCGTTTCAGGGTGAGGCAGGATTTGGAGTAAGAGTGAGGCTGGGTGGAGGTGAAGGTTGTTGCACGGAGTGTGGGCGTTGGGTGAAGAGTGGGATTGGGGTTGGTTGAGGGTGGGGGTGGGTGAGTGTTGCTGAGTTTTGGGGTGGTTTGGTTGATTGTAGACATCCTACAGAGCGTGTTGAGCAGGCAGGGAGGTAGTTAGGTAGAGGTGGGGCCGAAGGTGCGGCTGAATGTTCGAGTGGAGCTGGGCGTGGTCGTTGCACAGCGTGGTGTGAGGGTGGGTGGGTCTCGTTAGGGAGGGGTTGTATGTCGGACAGGGTGAGTGAGACGGAGTGGTTGGGTGTTTGGTCGGGCGTAGACATCAGACTGGGTGGGGGGGGGGTCTCGTTAGGGAGGGGTTGTATGTCGGACAGGGTGAGTGAGACGGAGTGGCTGGGTGTTTGGTCGGGCGTAGACATCTGACTGGGTGGGGGGGTCTCGTTAAGGAAGGGTTGTATGTCGGACAGGGTGAGTGAGACGGAGTGGTGTGTGTTTGGTCGGGCGTAGACATCAGACAGGGTGGGGGGGGTCTCGTTAGGGGTGAGGTTAAGGGAAGGGTTGTATATCAGACAGGGTGAGTGAGACGGAGTGGTGGGTGTTTGGTCGGGCGTAGACATCTGACTGGGTGGTGGGGTCTCGTTAGGGAGGGGTTGTATATCGGACAGGGTGAGTGAGACCGAGTGGTGGGAGTTTGGTCGGGTGTAGACATCAGACAGGGTGGGGGGGTCTCGTTAGGGAGGGGTTGTATATCGGACAGGGTGAGTGAGACCGAGTGGTGGGAGTTTGGTCGGGTGTAGACATCAGACAGGGTGGGGGGGTCTCGTTAGGGAGGGGTTGTATATCGGACAGGGTGAGTGAGACAGAGTGGTGGGTGTTTGGTCGGGCGTAGACATCAGACAGGGTGGGGGGGGTCTCGTTAGGGGTGGGGCTAAGGGAAGGGTTGTATATCGGACAGGGTGAGTAAGACGGAGTGGCTGGGTGTTTGGTCGGGCATAGATATCAGACTGGGTGGGGGGGTCTCGTTAGGGGTGGGGCTAAGGGAGGGGTTGTATATCGGACAGGGTGAGTGAGACGGAGTGGTGGGTGTTTGGTCGGGCGTAGACATCAGACTGGGTGGGGGGGGGCTCGTTAGGGGTGGGGCTAAGGGAAGGGTTGTATATCGGACAGGGTGAGTGAGACGGAGTGGTTGGGTGTTTGGTCGGGCGTAGACATCAGACTGGGTGGGGGGGTCTCGTTAGGGGTGGGGCTAACGGAAGGGTTGTATATCGGACAGGGTGAGTGAGACGGAGTGGTTGGGTGTTTGGTCGGGCGTAGACATCAGACAGGCTGGGGGGGTCTCGTTAGGGAGGGGTTGTATGTCGGACAGGGTGAGTGAGAAGGAAGGGTTGGGTGTTTGGTCGGGCGTAGACATCAGACAGGGTGGGGTGGTCTCGTTAGGGGTGGGGCTAAGGGAAGGGTTGTATATCGGACAGGGTGAGTAAGACGGAGTGGCTGGGTGTTTGGTCGGGCATAGATATCAGACAGGGTGGGGGGTGGTCTCGTTAGGGGTGGGGCTAAGGGAGGGGTTGTATATCGGACAGGGTGAGTAAGACGGAGTGGCTGGGTGTTTGGTCGGGCGTAGACATCAGACTGGGTGGGGGGTCCCGTTAGGGAGGGGTTGTATATCGGACAGGGTGAGTGAGACGGAGTGGCTGGTTGTTTGGTCGGGCGTAGACATCAGACTGGGTGGGGGGGTCTTGTTAGGGGTGGGGCTAAGGGAAGGGTTGTATATCGGACAGTGTGAGTAAGACGGAGTGGTTGGGTGTTTGGTCGGGCGTAGACATCAGACAGGGTGGGGGGGTCTCGTTAGGGAGGGGTTGTATGTCGGACAGGGTGAGTAAGAAGGAGTGGTTGGGTGTTTGGTCGGGCGTAGACATCAGACAGGGTGGGGGGGTCTCGTTAGGGGTGGGGCTAAGGGAAGGGTTGTATATCGGACAGGGTGAGTAAGACGGAGTGGCTGGGTGTTTGGTCGGGCGTAGACATCAGACTGGGTGGGGGGGTCTCGTTAAGGGTGGGGCTAAGGGAGGGGTTGTATATCGGACAGGGTGAGTGAGACGGAGTGGTGGGTGTTTGGTCGGGTGTAGACATCAGACAGGGTGGGGGGGTCTCATTAGGGAGGGGTTGTATATCGGACAGGGTGAGTAAGACGGAGTGGTTGGGTGTTTGGTCGGGCGTAGACATCAGACTGGGTGGGGGGGTCTCGTTAGGGGTGGGGCTAAGGGAAGGGTTGTATATCGGACAGGGTGAGTGAGACGGAGTGGCTGGGTGTTTGGTCGTGCGTAGACATCAGTCAGGGTGTGGGGGGGGGGTGATGTTGAGGCTGGGTGGGGTTACTGGGTGACAAACAAGCAGATGCTGGAAATCCGAGCAACGCATATAAAATGCTGGAGGAACTCCGGCAGGCCAGGCAGCATCTATAGAAAGAAGAGCAGTCGACGTTTCGAGCCGAGACCCTTCGGCAGGACCCTCCCGAAGGTCTCTGTCCGGAAAGTCGACTCCACTTTGTTTCATAGATGCCACCTGGCCTGCTGGGTTAATGGCTGGGTCTCGGATTTGGGGGGTGGCGATGAACATTGGACGAATATGAGGGTACCAGAGAGGGTGGCAGCGTGCGGAGACCTCACTCCTAGCCCCTCTCTCCCGCAGAACCCTGCCTCAACGGCGGCTCCTGCCAGGACGAGCTCGACTCCTTTTCCTGCTCCTGCCCGCCTGGGTTCGCCGGCCAGCGGTGCCAGCACGACGTGGACGAGTGTGCCAGCGGCCCCTGCCAGAACGGGGCGCGGTGCCGCGATCTCCAGGGGATGTACACCTGCGTCTGTCCGCCAGGGTACGAGGGCACGCAGTGCCAGGCTGACAGTCCGGACTGCACTCCAAGGTACGGATAACAGATCCCTGGCGACCCAGCGCAGGAAGAGTCCTTGATTATAAAATATAGCACTATACAGCACAATACAAGTTCTTCAGCCCATCATGCCGTTTTCTTTCCCTCTCACACAGTCCTTCATCTTTATTTCATCCATGTGCGTAATTATCCCTAATTACGCCTCTCCCGCCATTCCGGCAATTACCGCTCTGTACGAAAAAAAAACCAATGTCTGACATTTCACCCAAAGTTATCCTCCAATCGCATTTAAGTATGCCCTCTCGTATTAGCCAATACCATCCAGAGAAAAGGTCTCTGGTTGTCCAGTCTGCACCTCTAATCATCCGTTACTCCACGATCAAGTCAAATTCTCATCCTCCCTCGCTCGACAGAGAAAAGCCCTGCTGGCTTAATCTTTCCACGCGAGACGTGTTCTCTAATCCGGGCAGCATCCTGGCGCGTATCCTCGGCACCCACACCCTTCCTCGGATGTGGCGACCAGAACTGAACACAATATTCCAAGATGATGTTGTCTGCTTTACCGAGGCAGTGAGAAATTCACCACTTCAGTGAAGTTCTGGTCACCACAGTATAGGAACGATAAGGATCCATTAGAGAGCGTGCATAGGAGATTCAGCGGGTTGTTACTCAGATTGGAGGCGCAGATATGAGGAGAGATTGGATAGACAGGGCGTGTTTTCTCCGGAGTAAGGAGTGACCTGCCGCAATAATATATGGAGAGGTAAATAGTTAAAATTTTCATATGACAGGGATGTCAAAATGTAATTATCTGTATGGATGACATATAAACCAGTTGTTCAATGTAACTCGGTACATTTGACAATAATACTGTAAATAATTTACCAACTTAAATTCCTATCAATTCCTCCCCCAGTTTCCACCTGTCACCCACAGATGTATCGTGGAGAGCATTCTGACAGGCTGCATCGCTGTCTGGTATGGGGTTCAGGTGGGGGGGGGGGGGGAGGGACTGCACAGGATCGACAGAAGCTACGGAAAGTTGTAACGTTAGTCAGCTCCATCATGGGCACCAGCCTCCGGGTTATCCGAGACATCAAGGAGTCTCAGAAAGGAGGCGTCCGTCATTAAGGACCCCCTTCACCCAGGCCATGCCCCTTTTTACAAAACTACAGAAGTTTATTTGCATCACGAATACACAAGGTACAGACATTCAGTATTTACAAGGTAGTAAGTAAACTCGGTTTAAAATACGGTTACTGCCGTCTATAAAACAGTCAATACCCGGGGGGGGGGGCACCGCTCCCGGAAGTCCCCCACTGACCCATTGCGAACGCGTACTCCCTCTCCAAGGACAGCCGGGCACGAACGTATCCACGGAAAAGGACAGGTAGTCGGCTCGGGCGGCGCCCTCCACTTTTCGCTGCCTAGACCCGTGAATAGCCATCTTGGCCAGAGCCAGGAGCAAGCCCGCTAGGAGATCCTTCTCACAACCCGACCCCTTCGGAACTGGGTGCCCGTATATGAGGAGTGTGGGACTGAGTAGAGCCAGAACTCAGCAGCAGCCCTTTGAGAAACTCAAAGAGGGGCCGCAACCTCTCACATTCCATGTCAGCATTGACTCTTCCCGCCCATAGAATGGACAGGCGGACGTGGTGTCCGTGAACCTGCTCAAAAATCCTGTTGTACGGCACTGCCCGATGCAACACCTTCCACCCCAGGTCCCCAGTGTACAGGGGAAGCAGCCCTGCGCAAAGAGGCTTCCACTGGGAAACTCCTCCGCCGCAGACAGGTCCTGCCCTTTTCTCATTGTAACTCAGGAAGGAGGTACAGACGCCTGAAGCCACACACTCAGCGTTTCGGGAACAACTTCTTCCCCTCTGCCATCCGATTTCTAAATGGACATTGAACCCATGAACATGACCTCACTTTTTTATAACATTTCTGTTTTGGCATTGTTTTTAACTATTTAATATACATACATATATTTACTGTAATTGATTTATTTCCATATTATCATGTATTGCATTGCATTGTACTGTTGGCAAGTTAACAACTTTCACGCAACATACGCCGGTGATATTAAAACTGATCCTGACATAGCAGGGGTTAGTTTACAACAGAGAGTCTTTGCGATGCGGGGGGTGGGGGTTGGTGTTGGTTAGGAGAGGTAGAAAAATCCACGTGGTCACAGGGAGAAATTGAAAGCAATTCACACACACACACACACACACACACACACACACACACACACACACACACACACACACACACACACACACACACACACACACACACACACACACACACACACACACACACACACACACACACCGGGATCAAATCCGGATTCCCTAAAGCTGAGAAGCAGCGGTTCTGCCCGCTACACTGAGCGTCACCGGGATAAACCGGAGAGACAGGACAGAGGAGGTTGCGAGGGGTTTCGTGGTTGTTTTAAAGTCTAGGATGTAGAATCCAGACTTCGGGAGCAGTGGAGTTTCCCATTCACTGCCGGAATAACGCGGCATCAGCAGTTGGGACTGATGCCCCGGTTTCCCGGGTTCTAGCGTGTAAATTCTGCGCAATGCCCTCTGTGAAATTCCGTGAATCACTGAGGTCAGCCCCTTCGTCCCACAGCTCGTGCCTGAACGGGGGAACCTGCCTCGACCGAGTGGCCAACTTCTCCTGCCTCTGTCCGGCCGGGTTCACGGGCTGGCGCTGCCAGGAAGAGGTCGACGAGTGCGAGTCACAGCCGTGCCTGAACGGGGGCACCTGCCGAGATGGCTACGGCACCTTCAGTTGCTCCTGCGCTCAGGGCTACACCGGGAGCACTTGCCAGGTAACCGGTCCGGGACCAACGCGGGAATGTATCGCCCGCGGGCCGCGGGGTTGTCCGTGTGGGCGGGTTGAGCGCTTGTGTGTTACCGCCGGCCCGCTGTCGCGTCGAGTGGGGTGCGGGCTGTGGGCTGTTACTGTCGCCTGAAGTAGGTTCCGGGTGTTGGAGCGGGAGAGATCACCCAGCGTCACGATACCAGCTCGCCATTACCACAACATAGTAAGAGCAGGCCATTCCGTCCCTTGAACTATCCCATAACTTCACATTAAAATTACAGAAAGCCATTCAGCCCTTCCTGCCTATTCTATGACTTCAGACATATTATAACAAAAGGCTATTCAGCCACTGTAGACTTTCCCAATTTACCTCAGACTAGAGCAAGAGCCGATCCTACAAGCAAATATAATGCGGGAAATCCGCGACAGAATTCATCAACTCGAGCCCGGCCCATTATTACATGGAAAGTATTTGCAAAGGATGTCGTTCAGTCCCACGGGCCCGTGCCGCTTGTATCGGAGGACGTGGCCCAGCCGAGATCAGGGCTGACCCTCCAGCCCCTTTCGTACCAGCTCCCCTGATCGGTGATGGAGGCTCCCCGGGGCGCAGGGCATAGAAACAAGCAGTCGGAGCCCTGGGGGTGAAGGGGGATCTCCTCATCTCTGTCCCAAGGAGCGTCCCCTATTCCAGAAGAGATCGCTCCCATACTGCACACCTCCCCACCCCTCACCCGACCACCATCACACCTCCCCGCACTCTCCTGCGGGGCCCCGAGCAGTTTCCTATTTCTCCGTCACAGCCACGTCCAGGAATCCATTCGGCCCATCGGTTCTCCCGTGTGCGTCCCATTCTAGGGGTGCTTCAAAACAAGGTCGCTCAACGTTGCAAGGCGTCAAAGGCGAAGTTAGTGGTAACCAATGACGATATTTCACGCGGTTTGACGGAACTATTTTAGGCTTTCCCCGGCAATCCCGACCCCATCAGTATTAAAACCCACTCCCACTCCCCCTCCCATTTTGAACACTTCTAGTCAAGTCCCATCTTGGAGAAACAGAGCCGGTGCGATTTCCTTGATGTAGCGGCCTTCACTGATCAGGCAATGGGATGCTGGGATTGGATCCAGACTTCACTGGCACACGGTGGCGAGAGGGTGATTTGAGGATCACCAATCAGGAAGAGGCAGTCTCCCTGACGTCTCAGCCCTGGTTCCCTCTGCATGAATCTTACTACCGGGATTCAATCTCCTCTGACTGCTCCACCATTAATTGATTAAAGATCGTCTGCATCAATTACCAATAAAGTCCGAGCAGGGGCTGGGGACAGCCGGCAAGTGTCACCAGTGGGAAAATATCATCCCCAACACGTACTTACCGGGGCTTGGGGGAGCGGCAGTTCGTAACTGCCGACGCTCCGCGCTACCGTTCAGTCCACTCCCTGGCCGCTCATTTCTCTTTCCAACCCCCACCCCCGCTCCACAGACGCCGATCGACTGGTGCGCGAAGCCCGTGTGCAAGAACGAGGGAAGGTGTGAGCCCACCGGGGCCGGCTTCCGATGCCGGTGCGGAGCGGGCTGGAGCGGGCCCTACTGCGACGTTCCTAAGGACTCGTGTGACCTGGAGGCGGGCCTGAAGGGTAAGTGATTCTTCTCTGCTCCGGAGTGGGGTGTGGGGGTGCGACGCTGTGAGGAATCGGGAGGGTAGAAAGCAGCCGGGGCTGCAGAGGAGCATGGAGTGTGCAAGCCAGGGGCCGGATAGATTACATTGATTTTATTGCCACGTGTACGTACGTGAAATGCGTCGCTTGTGTCACCGTTCAACACCGGGCGCAGTCACCAAGTATCGACATGCTCCCGGCGCCAACGCAGCATGCCCACAAATCACCAACCCTAACCCATACGGTTTTTTTTGGAATCTGGGATAAAACCGGAGCACCAGGAGGAACTACCTCTGCCACCCCCGCTGTTGGGAGAGGAGGGGCAACAGCACATTGAGGGCATCTTCACCGGAAAGACTTGAGGAAGCAGCTCCGCTCCATCTGTTCAAGGGGCCGTCATCGACGAATTATAAATACAGTCCCGGTCAAGATCCGGGGAAGATGGATAAGTTGTCCTCGAGGCTGGGTGGGTGGGGAAGGAGAGTGGTCGCTTCCCTGAGAGCTGGCATCAGCGGGGTCAGGTGAACGAGATGGATAGTTAAAGAGGAAGCTGGTCTCACCAGTTGTCCCGGCCCTTACCTAGTTGGGCCCGTACGGAACTTTTAGACCCGGGAGTGATTCACGAGCGAAAGGGCAAGCGGTGAGGATGGTGAATTCTCTGCGACACGCACGGACGTTCCTCCAGCCCGTTGCTCTGGACTACTAGCACATCTCTTGTGTTTGCGATGTCGTGCCGCTTCCCAGAACCGGCGACCCCTGCTCTGGGTGAAGAGTCTCCATGGTCTCCCGGTGGCCGCGTGGGTTCCGCCCGCCCCAATCCCACCCTGCTTCGGTTTCCGCTCGCATCCCAGACGGCCAGTGAGTTGACTGGCCGCTGTAAGTTGGGTCTGGGGCAGGTGGGTGAAGAGAACAGGGGCTGGGGGAAGTTAGAGCTGATTCCCTCATGGAGTCGCGACCATGTTCCGGTACGACAGTGTCAGGGACCTGGCATACACGCTGAAGAAGTTGGACTCAACAACCCACCCAGGACGGTTCTCCCGGGACGACAAACGCTCCAGGCACAGCCTGACGCTGAAGAAGCGTTTCAATATCCTGCCTACAGAGCAGCCGGCCTCTGCCCTCTGACACTCCCCGCCCCTTCCATCCTGCGAGCATCTGCTGCGCCACTGGGGAGCGAGCGAGGAGAGATGAGGTTTCGCTGTTCCTGTTCGGCGCTATCGCGCAATGAAAGCTGCCTAGGTTTAAAAGGGGGTGGGTGGGGTTGGAGTGTTAATGGACACGATGGCAACAATTGGATTCCCGGAGAATAAGTGACGGGATGGTAAGAGACCTGGCACAAACTGAGACTGGCAAACGCCCTCCTGCTCGGCCGAGACGGGGCCTGGCGAGCGTTACGTACCCCTTAACTGGGCTTACAGCCCAGCAGAAATAGTAGAATCTGCTGGAGTCTGGTGGTACCGAAAACTAAAGGTGATTATTAGTAAACTATACAATACAGTATCAAAAAAATGCAAATATACATATAAAACAGGTCAGCAATAATAAACCTAAAAGTGTAGGAACAATAATAATCAATAATAATAAACAAGCTCTATCGATGTCCAGGGGTAAATGAATTGTCATAGAAGAATATAAAGTTCAGTTCATGCGTGCTGAGGTAGTTATGGTTGTTGTGTTGTAATCGTTGGAGAGAGAGAGAGAGAGCAAGAGATTAGGCATCTGCAGCAGGCAAACCTTCTGTTGCTTTCTTAATCCATCGTATCGTTGTGGTCATTCAGTTATGACCCCTCTGGTCTTCAGCTAGACCGTTCTTCTGTGGTGGACTCGTCACTCTGGCATGAGTGGACACACACACACGTCCCCACCGGCCCTGCCGTTACACTGAGAGCTTTATTGACCGATCTCCTGATTCGGTCCTCGAAGCCCCCACCTTCCTGTGGGTGCACCACACTCGGTCAGTGTCCACTGGTGTGTCTGAGGATTGTCTCCCCAGACCTGTCTTTTATCCCTACTAACGGGGTCTCAGCCATCCATCAACTCTGAATGACGGTGTCCATCAAATCAGGCCACTCCTGCTGTCTCCTGAGGAATGTTAACGAGCAAAGTAACGTCCTTGTAGTGAAAGGTAAATAATCCAGGAAGAGTCAAAATACAATAAATCAACAGTCTCTCTCTCCCTCTTATCTGTAGCAGATGTTCCTGCCTCTGGGCTTCATCTCTCTCTCTCTCATTAGCAGCATAGCAATAACAATAGTCCATAGTTCTCGTGAGGGGGGGAAATGGTTAACTCTGCACCCCATTTCCATCAGGTCTGTTCATCACTCATAACACGAGCGAGCTGACAACCAGCAAAGTATTCGTTTCTGCAAGTTTCTGCAGTCACATCTCCTCCGCGACAACGAGTTGATGGGTCATGCTAGGATTGTACCAGACTTGATATAAGTACAGTCCTTAAGCACACTCCAACTGTTACTCACTGGTAGCTCATTGCTAGCCTCTCGGTTTCATCCATCGCGTCAGTGCCCCCGACAGGGACGTACGGCACTTCGTGGAACGGCGCCAGGGGCGTTTCCTAACGTACAGTCCGATATTCCTCTCTTTCTCCTGCAGGGGTGAGCATCGAGGAGCTCTGCCGGAACGGTGGGCGCTGCATCGACGCTGGGAGCACCCACTACTGCCAGTGTCCCGCGGGATTCGTGGGCACCTACTGCGAGACTGAGGTGGACGAGTGCCAGGACAACCCTTGCCAGAACGGAGCCACCTGCCTCGACTTGGTCGCAAAGTACTCATGCCAGGTAAAGGCTTCCTCGCGTTCCTGGCCTGATCTTCCTCGCGTTCCTGGCCGGATCTTCCTCGCCAGCGCGGGGTTAGAGCTCTGAATGTGACCATCCTGGAAAGTGAACTGGCTGCTCCAGGATGGCTGGTGTATCCACCCCCGGAGACACACTGCAGATCAGGCAGCGTCCATGCAGAGAGAAGCAATGATAAATCTCTCGTCCCGTGATTTTTTAGCAGATCCCAAAAACGTGAACTCTTTTATTGATGGTTTTGTCAATGACGCTCTCTCTCTCTCTCTCTCTCTCTCTCTCTCTCTCTCTCTCTCTCTCTCTCTCTCTCTCTCTCTCTCTCTCTCTCTCTCTCTCTCTCACACACACACACACACACACACACACACACACACCTTCTCTCTTTCCCTCTCTCCCTCCCTCCCGCCGCCTCTCCCTCTGTCCTTTTCCTTTCTCCCTCTCTCTCTCTCACACACACATACACACACTGTCTCTCTCTCACTCTCTCTCACAAACATACACACACATACACACTCTCACAAACACTTTCTCACTCTCTTCTTCTCTCCATCTCTCCCTCCCTCCGTCTCTCCCTCCCTTCCTCCATCTTTCCATCTTCCCTTCCCCCCACCTCTCCCTCTCTCTCACTCCCCCTCTCCCTCCCTCCCTCTGTATCCTCTCCAGCTGACAAGCCGTGAGCTCTGGCCTCTCTTTCTCTGCCTGCCTCTGTGCTGTAGTATCTACGTTGTCAGCGTCTGTCCTCCTGAATCTCCTCCTTCAAACTTTCTTCCTTAAAGGCTGCGTGTCCCGTCGTTCCGGTGCTCCATTACAGGAGAGGTCGTTCAGCTCACTAGTCCATACCAACTTCCATCAGTGCAATTCCATCCCCCGCCCCACTCATCTCCCTGCAACCTGCTCTCTCCCACATTCCCAACAACCACCGATTCTGCTCGGAGATAACTTACAGCAGCTGATTACGCGAGCAATTCCTCTTTGGGATGGGCGGGAAGACCGGGGCACACAGTCCCAGGGAGACTCAACACAGACAGTACGATTAGCGAATATTGGACGCGGAGAGGATGGGAATTCCGAGCCTTAAGACGCAGCCTCCCGATAACCGGACGTCCCTTTCGAACAGAGATGAGGAGAAATTTCTTTAGCCGGAGGGTGGTGAATATGTGGTATTTATTACCACAGGCGGCTGTGAAGGCCAAATCATTGGGAATAATTAAAGCGGAGGTGGATAGGAACATAGAAACCTACAGCACAATACAGGCCCTTTGGCCCACGAAGTTGTGCCGAACATGTCCCTACCTTAGAAATTACTAGGCTTACCTATAGCCCTCTACTTCACTAAGCTCCATGTACCTATCTAAAAGTCTTTTAAAATACCCTACCGTATCCACCTCCACCACCGTTGCCGGCACCCCATTCCACGCACTCACCACTCACTGCGTAAAAAAAACTTACCCCTGACATTTCCTCTGTACCTACTCCCCAGTACCTTTAAACGTGCCCTCTTGTGGCAACCATTTCAGCCCTGGGAAAAAGCCTCTGACTATCCACACGATCAATGCCTCTCATCATCTTATACACCCCTATCAGGTCACCTCTCATCCTCCGTCGCCCCAAGGAGAAAAGGCCGAGTTCACTCAACCTATTCTCATAAGGCATACTCCCCAATCCAGGCAACGTCCTTGTAAATCTCCTCTGCACCCTTTCTATGGCTTCCACATCCTTCCTGTAGTGAGGCGACCAAAACGGAGCAAAACTGATAGTTTTTGATTAGTAAGACTGTCAGAGGCTACAGAGAGAATGAAGGAGAATGGGGTTGAGAGGGACGATACATCAGCCATGATGAAATGGTGGAGTAGGCTCGATTTGCTGAATGGTCTAATCCTGAGTTACAGCACGAGGGATACGGAGCTGTGAGACAGGCCGCTGCTTCGCCGTGCCGCTTAGTCCCCTACTGCCCGTCAAGCCACTGGTATTTAGGGCAGCAATGAAGGTCCTCCATCTCTGGCAGAGTTCAGAGCTTCCTTCATCGTGCCAGCAGTTTCCTCTCGGTTTTCACTCCTGTCAGTCATGCAATTTCCGGGCACAAACTCAAAAATATCGTTGCATACAGATGTAGAAGGGTTCTTCATTGTTTTTGCGTAAAGTTTGCTTCGCCAGTCAAGGTTATTGGCTCTGATCTGGATCCCCGAACCTGGAGGACCAGTGGACCCCTTAGTCTGGCCCTTGGACTTATTTGGCATGGGTGACTCTATTAAGAGCTGGAGTCCAGCCAGTATACCTCTCTGGGTCACTGAGGCACGCAAGCCTCCAAATCATGACATAGTTGTGGTCCTGTTGGAGACTATACCACAGTATATACCAAAATATGATAATAACTTCATGGGATCGCTGTTTGCTTGACGCATTGGGACACCAGCACCGAAAAGACGCCGCTTAAATACCGGCTGCTAACCAAAAGGTGGACAACACCGCCGCCTGCTGGTGCATGAAAGAAACATATAACTTTCCAAATCAACTGCACAAGCTCTCAGCAACGCACACAAAATACTGGGGGACGTTAGCAGGTCAGGCGACATCTGTGGAAAAAAATTACAATCGACGTTTCGGGCGGAAACCCTTCATCAGGACTGGAGCAGATTTGAAAGGTGGGGAGAGCGGAGAGAGAAACGCCAGGCGATAGGTGAAACTTGGAGGGGGGTTGCAGGATGAAGCAAGGAGCTAGGAAGTTGATTGGTAAAAGAGACAGAAGGCCATGGAAGAAAGAAAAAGCGGGAGGAACACCAGAGGGAGACGGTGGGCGGGCAAAGACTTAATAGGAGAGAGGGACCAAAGGAGGGGAAATGGTGGTGGGGGGGAGGTATTACTGGAAGTTTGAGAAATTGATGACGTGCCATCAGGTTGGAGGCTACCCAAATGAAATATAAGGTGTTGTTCCTGCAACCTAAGTGTAGTCTTATCCTAACAGTAGGCGGGCCATGGATGGCAATATTGGAATGGGAATTAAAATGGGTGGCCACTGGGAGATCCCGCTTGTCCTGGTGGACGGCGCGTAGATGCTCGGCGAAGCGGTCTCCCAGACTACGTCGGGTCTCATCGTCTCATCGCCTCCTTCTGGTTCTCCTCCTCGGACCCCCCCCCCCCCCCCCCCACTTACTTTTTAATGGTCTTCCGTCTCTTTCACCAATCAACTTCCTAGCTCTTTGCTTCATCTGTCGCCGGGCGTTTCTCTCTCCCCTCCGCCCACTTTTCAAATCTACTCCTCAGCTTTTTCTCTCCAATCCTGCCGAGGGGTCTCGGGCCGAAACATTGACTGTACTCTTCTCCACGGATGCTGCCTGGCCCACTGAGTTCCTCCAGCAGTTTGTGCGTGTTGCTCGGATTTCCAGAATCTGCAGATTTTCTCTTGTTCTCATGAAACGTCTCTGGGGTGGGAGAAAAATAAAACAAGTGAAGCCATTCAGAGTAAGATGGGGAATTAGAATGCATTGCTTGAAATATATTTTTAAAATCCTGAGTACTTTTGACAGGGTGTGTATGGAGATACCAGATTCGGGATTCGCTGCTTGCATATCAGGGATCCTCCTTATTTAATAAGGAAAGGGTAACATTTGTTTTCCTCCCGAGGGAGGTGAGTTTTTAGAACTCACTTTCGAAAAGACAACTGGAAGCCGTAGCTTTCTTGTGTTGCTACGGCGGAGATGGATAGATTCTTGATAAGCGAAGGAATGAAATGTCGCCAGGCAAGGCGAGGACGTGGAGCTAGGTTACAGTCAGATCACTTGAACATACTCGAGGAGCCGAGTGACTTTTTTTTCCTGTTCCTACCTTGCGTCTTTTACACTCAGCAGTGGTGCCCGGAGCTCACTCCCACGCTCGCTTTCTCTTACACCTCTCTCGCTTTTCTCTCTGGAGCTGGACCAGCTCCCTCTCCAGCCCGGGGCCCAGGTGCTGAGGTGTGCTGGGATACTCCCTGGGCAGGCTATGTTACCCAGTCTCCAGCCCGGAACAGTGCAGTGCGTGAACAGGCCCTCAGTCCTACGGTATCTGAGATGATCGTGATCCCATTCTATCGAATCTGATCTGCCTTTCCCTCCATTCCCTCCATGTCCGCGCCTGTCTTCCAACGCGTTCCAGGGTCTTCCCAGAACGAATGCAACGATAGGACTCCCTGTGTAAATTTTAAGGAGTCGATGCTGGGGTTGAAGCGGGAGAATTGTATCGAGTTGGAAAGATTAGCGCTATTGGGATTGAAATCGCGAGGGACCGGTCAGTTTGCCCTCCGTCCCATATCCTGATGTCGCTTTGTTCCTATGTCCAGTGTCTCCCCGGGTACCAAGGCCGGAACTGTTCGGAGGAGGTCGATGAGTGCCGTTCCCAGCCTTGTCAGAACGGAGGTACCTGCGTTGACCTGTTGGATGGATACCGATGTTCCTGTCTGCACGGCACTGAGGGTAAAGAGGCACAGCTGGAGGGTGGGGGTTACGCACAGTCGAAGGGTAGCGGGTTGCGCACTATCGTGGGGGGAGGGGGGAAGGAGGTGGCACGTTGCGCACAACCGGAGGGAGGAACGTTGTGCACAGCCCGGATGGAGGCGGTTTGCACACGGCTGGAGGTGAAGGAGGGGTGGGGAGGGTTGTGGATAGCCCCGGATGGGGTGGGGTGTAGAGCTGGGTGAGATGTTGTAAACTGCTGGAGGGGTCACACACAACTGGAGGTGCCTGAACAACTGGAAGGAACGTCGTAAACATCTGGTCAAAGGTGCCGCGGAGACCAGAATCAAGAGTGCCTATTGCAGCTGGAAATGATTCCTCCCACAGCTGGAGGCTGCAACGCGCAGTGGCAGGGGCGGGCAGCGGGCAGCGGGAGAAGGGGGGTGAATGCGCAGTGGATGGGGCGGGCAGCGGGAGGAGGGGGGTGAATGCACAGTGGCAGGGGCAGGCAGCGGGCAGCCGGAGGAGGGGGGTGAATGCGCAGTGGCAGGGGTGGGCAGCGGGCAACGGGAGGAGGGGGGTGAATGCACAGTGGCAGGGGAAGGCAGCGGGCAGTGGGAGGAGGGGGTGAATGCGCAGTGGAAAGGGGAAGGCAGCGGGCAGTGGGAGGAGGGGGTGAATGCGCAGTGGAAGGGGCGGGCAGCGGGCAGTGGGAGGAGAGGGGTGAATGCACAGTGGCAGGGGAAGGCAGCGGGCAGTGGGAGGAGGGGGTGAATGCGCAGTGGAAGGGGCGGGCAGCGGGCAGTGGGAGGAGAGGGGTGAATGCACAGTGGCAGGGGAAGGCAGCGGGCAGTGGGAGGAGGGGGTGAATGCGCAGTGGAAGGGGAGGGCAGCGGGCAGTGGGAGGAGAGGGGTGAATGCGCAGTGGAAGGGGCGGGCAGCGGGCAGTGGGAGGAGAGGGGTGAATGCGCAGTGGAAGGGGCGGGCAGCGGGCAGTGGGAGGAAAGGGGTGAATGCGCAGTGGAAGGGGCGGGCAGCGGGCAGTGGGAGGAGGGGGTGAATGCGCAGTGGAAGGGGCGGGCAGCGGGCAGTGGGAGGAGAGGGTTGAATGCGCAGTGGAAGGGGCGGGCAGCGGGCAGTGGGAGGAAAGGGGTGAATGCGCAGTGGAAGGGGCGGGCAGCGGGCAGTGGGAGGAGAGGGGTGAATGCGCAGTGGAAGGGGCGGGCAGCGGGCAGTGGGAGGAGAGGGTTGAATGCGCAGTGGAAGGGGCGGGCAGTGGGAGGAGAGGGATGAATGCGCAGTGGAAGGCGCGGGCAGTGGGAGGAGAGGGATGAATGCGCAGTGGAAGGCGCGGGCAGCGAGCAGTGGGAGGAGAGGGGTGAATGCGCAGTGGAAGGGGCGGGCAGCGGGCAGTGGGAGGAGAGGGTTGAATGCGCAGTGGAAGGGGCGGGCAGCGGGCAGTGGGAGGAGAGGGGTGAATGCGCAGTGGAAGGGGCGGGCAGCGGGCAGTGGGAGGAGAGGGTTGAATGCGCAGTGGAAGGGGCGGGCAGCGGGCAGTGGGAGGAGAGGGTTGAATGCGCAGTGGAAGGGGCGGGCAGCGGGCAGTGGGAGGAGAGGGATGAATGCGCAGTGGAAGGCGCGGGCAGCGGGCAGTGGGAGGAGAGGGGTGAATGCGCAGTGGAAGGGGCGGGCAGCGGGCAGTGGGAGGAGAGGGTTGAATGCGCAGTGGAAGGGGCGGGCAGCGGGCAGCGGGCAGTGGGAGGAGAGGGGTGAATGCGCAGTGGAAGGGGCGGGCAGCGGGCAGTGGGAGGAGAGGGTTGAATGCGTAGTGGAAGGGGCGGGCAGCGGGCAGTGAGAGGAGAGGGGTGAATGCGCAGTGGAAGGGGCGGGCAGCGGGCAGTGGGAGGAGAGGGTTGAATGCGCAGTGGAAGGGGCGGGCAGCGGGCAGTGGGAGGTAGGGGGGTGAATGCGCAGTGGAAGGGGCGGGCAGCGGGCAGTGGGAGGAGAGGGGTGAATGCGCAGTGGAAGGGGCGGGTCAGCGGGCAGTGGGAGGAGAGGGCTGAATGGGCAGTGGAAGGGGCGGGCAGCGGGCAGTGGGCAGTGGGAGGAGAGGGGTGAATGCGTAGTGGAAGGGGCGGGCAGCGGGCAGTGGGCAGTGGGAGGAGAGGGGTGAATGCGCAGTGGAAGGGGCGGGCAGCGGGCAGTGGGAGGAAAGGGGTGAATGCGCAGTGGAAGGGGTGGGCAGCGGGCAGTGGGCAGTGGGAGGAAGGGGGTGAATGCGCAGTGGAAGGGGCGGGCAGCGGGCAGTGGGAGGGGAGGGGGTGAATGCGCAGTGGAAGGGGCGGGCAGCGGGCAGTGGGAGGGGGAGGGGTGAATGCGCAGTGGAAGGGGCGGGCAGCGGGCAGTGGGAGGAAGGGGGTGAATGCGCAGTGGAAGGAGCGGGCAGCGGGCAGTGGGAGGAGAGGGGTGAATGCGCAGTGGAAGGGGCGGGCAGCGGGCAGTGGGAGGAAGGGGGTGAATGCGCAGTGGAAGGAGCGGGCAGCGGGCAGTGGGAGGAGAGGGGTGAATGCGCAGTGGAAGGGGCGGGCAGCGGGCAGTGGGAGGAAGGGGGTGAATGCGCAGTGGCAGGGGCGGGCAGCGGGCAGCGGGCAGTGGGAGGAAGGGGGTGAATGCGCAGTGGCAGGGGCGGGCAGCGGGCAGCGGGCAGTGGGAGGAGGGGGGTGAATGCGCAGCCGATGGCAGCGATCCCTCTATTTTTACAGCTGTGCAGACCAACCACTGCACTGGACAGGATTTTTTTTACACAAAACTGCGCTACTTTAAGTTTTTTGTGTGTGTGTAATATGCATACAACGAATATTTAGAATGAAAATTAGAAAATCACATCCTTTTTGAACAAACATGTTGTCAGTTAAAACAACTGGCAGGCACAATGGCAGAAAAAGAAACGAGTTTTTACTGGATAGCGTCGGCGCTCAGCTGGCCGGCGGTTTATTAACAAAGAGCTGCCGACCTCCATTCTGTGTGTGTTGTTACAGTTTGTAACACTGACAATTTAAATACATTGAAGCTCGATAACGTCCCAAGTAAAGGTTGTGGTACGTTTATTATTTAGAAAGTTTATGGATTATATTCATTAACACAACTAATTACAAAACGTTTTCATAATTATATTAACATAGATTTCAAAATTATAATAACATTATATAAAAGACAATTGCGCCTTCGCTGCAATGTGTGTGGGAGCATTTCAGTTACCACCTGTCTGTGCACCCGCGCAGAGAGGGAGGGGTGAGGGGAATCAGTGTGCAGTGGTGTGGGAGGGGGAGTGAGAGCGCAGCCCTGAGGTCAGATGGGTGCAGGTGGTGGGTAGGGAGAGGGTTCAGCAGCGGGGAGTGCAGACTACAACTGGATATTTGTCCCAGCGCTGTCAGAATTACATCCTGCAGAGAGACCGGGGGTACAGGCTGCGAAGGAGCATTTCCCAAGGTGGGGAATACCTGCTATGGATACACCCTGGAGCAGCCACCACGGAACACCTAGGGACCTCCTCGGGTGTCTCTGGGACAGCCCTTCCCCACACGGTGAGGTTGGACAACCCTCCTCCTGTGCATTCCCCTTCAGCAGAGTCGAACAGGCATCACTTCCCCCCTCCTCCTGCTCTCGGCGAGCCCTACCCAGCTCTGATCCCGCGTCTGCAGGACTGCCTCCAGAGTCGGACGCCAGATGCCCCGGGGTGGTGGGAATCGATCTCCTTTTAGCAATCCCCTTGAATTCCTGCCGTCTTCCAGATCCGCCGGACTGAAATGCAGGACGAAAAGGAGTTCAGGCTTGGAAAGCTGGGAATTTCATGGGACTGTGCCAGTGGGAAGACCTGGCAGGAAAGCGATGGGATGTTCAGGAAAGGGAATGGAACGGGGGAGTGGTGCGGGGGGGGGGGGGGTGCTATTACCCAAGCACGGGATGCGGTTACGTAGACAGGCGCTCGCGAAAATCGTGGGTGAGGTGATATGAGGAGGGTCTTGGCCCGAAATGCCCACCGTT